>NW_006399810.1:8950649-8963405 GCF_000299155.1 Elephantulus edwardii
AACAACAACAAATGCCTTGAGCTCATTAATATTTCTAATTTATTTTAAAGTTCAGCAAAAAATATCTTCTGTTAATCTTAAAGTCACATGTTGGCAACTGAAAAAACGAGGTGGTGGTTGGATATAGTTATTAATTGTCCTTTTATGTTTGAAATTTTTCAGTAAAGTAATATATATTCTACAGGCACTTTTGTGTATAAATAACAGAAACAGATTCTGAGATTTGCTGTATTTAACCACATTTGTTGAAATGGAATGAAGGAAAGTACACACATCTCAGTTTCCCATAATTAATACATTGTATAAGGAATTAGAAAAAAGTCTACTTGAGCCCAGATAGGAAAGTGTCTCTTTCTGTGCTCACCTAAATTTTGCCAGCAACTGCCTTGAATAAATAATAAGTTTAAACCAGACAAAGGAATGCCCTTGAGAGAAGTAAAATTTCAGAAAGCCTTCAGAAGATGTGCCAAGGCAAATACTGCTTCACATGGAAGAACCATTAACCAACCTTGCTCTCTGACTAGAACCTCTGCTGCTTCTTCAATCTCACTACTACTTTTAACCTCAGACTTGCTTATGACCTCCACTTTCTGTCTAACTGTAAGATTGTCACTGCACAATTTCACACAGTGGTGCAGCCCATGTTCCCATCTCCACTCCTGACTAAGCACTAATTTACAGTATTTCAAATTAAGCTCACCACTCATTTTATGACTTGACACCTGCGTGGATTATAATGATAAAAAGGGTGTGTCAGGGATGCTTCCTTTCTTTATACCCATTCAGTCTGTATTCTGAGCAAGTAGCTCAAGAAGTTAAACTCTAAAAAGAAGAATATGATGTCAGGATTGGAGGAAGACTCTATGCAGATGACACAATCTTGCTTGTTGAAAGTAAAAAGGACTCAAAAAGCTTGCTGCAGAAGATCAAGTAGTATAACCTTCAACATAAATTACGTCTCAACAATAAGAAAATGTAAGTCCTTACCACTGGGCCAATAGGCAAAATCATGATAGATGAAGAAAGGACTGAAGTGGTCAATTATATCATCTTGCCTGGATCAACAATTTGAAATTGAAGAAGAATGTGGCATCAAGAATGGAGCAAGATTCAGCAGCAGCCTTCATTAGACATGCAATAGAACCTTGCTTGCATAAAGTGAAGGAGACATCATGAAAACAAAAATCTTAACCACTGCGCCAACATGAAATATCAAAATGATTGGAGAAAAAAATGACTGTCAACAATTTCATTTTACTTGAATCCACAATCAACAACCATGGCAGCAGTTAACAAGAAACAAAAAAGGTCTGTTGCATTGGGAAAATCTACATTCAAGGTTCTCTTTAAAGTGTTAAGGAGTAATGATGTTAGTTTAAAGACTAAGGTACACCTGATCCAAGCCATATCATTTTCGGTTTCTTCCTTTACTTCTGAAAGTTGAACAATGGATAAGTAAGATTAAAAAAAATTTAATTGTAGTGTTGACAAAAAGTATTAACTATCTCAGAGACTACCAAAAGAACAGACCACTCTGTTTTGAGGTGTTCCTTCAAGACAAGGATCATGAAACTTTATCTTTCACATTTTAGGCATGTTTTAATGAGGAACCTGTCTCGGGTGAAAAAAGTTCAGCAAAAGAGAAGATGCTCAACTACATGGATTGATACACTGACTACAGCAATGGGCTTGAACATGGTACAGATTGTCAGGATGGAATAGGATAGTTCAAGGTTCCAATCTGTTGTTCATATGCTTGTTATGATTAGCAGACAATTCAATGACACCGAATTATAGCAAAAACAGCAAGAGTTGCAGCCCAAGTGAGGTAATAGGTAGACAATTCAGACACTTCAGAAACGTACATGGGGGGAATTTTGAGTAGCTTCCATTCAGTACGTGAATTATCTATTAAACTTGGATAAACTTAAATTATACAAAGTTAACCCTGTATGCAGATGACACATTCTAGCTTGCTGAAAGTGAGGAGGACTTGAAATACTTGTTGCAGAAGATCAAGAAATGTGCCCTTCAGTACGGATTGCATCTCAATGTCAAGAAAACAAAGTTACCACTGGACCAATAGGCAACATCATGATGGATAGACAAGATATTGAAATTGTCAACCACTTCATCTTCCTTAGATCCATAATTACCACCTTCAGTACCAGGAGTCAGAAAATAAGGAGATGCATTGCACTGGGAAAATCTGCAGTTAGGGATCGCTACAAATTATGGAGGAGTAATGATGTCAGTCTGAGGTCTAAGGTGCATCTGATTCAGGCCATAGTCTTTCTGGTCACTTGCTATGCATCTGAGAGCTGGACAGTGAATAACGATGACAGAAGATAATTGATGCCTGTGAGGTATGGTGCTGGAGAAGAGCACTGAACATCCTATGGCCTGCCAAAAGAATAAACAGATATGCCTTGAAGAGAGTGCAACCAGAATGCTCTTTGAAGGCAAGAATGATGAGACATGTTGCTAGGAAAGGCTATTCGGAGAAGGGCATGATGCTGGGAAAGGTGGAGGATTGAGTAAGACCCCCCAACCAGGTAGATTGATGTGGTGACTGCTGCAATGGGATCTTTTGTGTCAGAAAGTGTAAGAATGGCACAGGGTAGAACAGGGTTCAGATCTTTTGTTCATAGGGTCGCTGTGAGTTGTATTTAACTCAAAGGCACCCAACAACAACAACCCTGTTTGGTAAATGAAGCCCAGCTATGGTGATGGAGCTTCTTCCTCATTTATACTCATTTGTAAGACTCTTTCTACTTTTGTTTGGTTTTTAATTTACTAGTTTGAATTTATACACTTCTCTCATTCAAAGAGGACCCAAGACCACTATTTTCCCTTTTAATTATTCCTAAATCTATATGTATACTGCCAAAATAAATGTAATTGTAAGATTAATCTTCATTTTACATAATTCACTTCTAAAGTTAAAAAAGTCTTTATCATTTCCTAAACAGAAAAACAATATGCTCTTTAATCACTTTTGTTAGCATTTTCCACTTAGACAATATGAAAGAATAGAACTTCATGATGTTGTTATGTGTCATCAAGCCAGAATTAACTCATAGCTGACCCTCCAGCAGGTTTTCAGAGACTATAAATCACATGAGAAGAAATTGTCCATATTTCTCCCTAGGAGCAGCTGGTGGATTTGAACCATGTTTCTCTGGGTTAATAGAGCAACTTCTTATCCCTTGGCCACTAGAACTTCCTTATAGTGCTGCTGTTGTTGTTGTTATGTGTCATTGAGTCATTTGCATCTCATAACGACCCTATGTACAACAGCCCTAAACCCTGCTCTAGCCCTTGCCAATCTTATTGTCTCTGAGACACCTATCCCCATTACCCCAGTGACTGAATCAATCCATCTCATCAAGGGTCTTCCTCTCCTGTGCTGTCCCTCCAACCGTCCAAGCATGATGTCTATCTCCAAGGACTGATCCCACCTTGCAACATGTTCAAAGTATGTCAGACAAAGCTTCAGAATCCTTGCTTCCAAGAAGCAGCCTGGCTTCACCCTCTCCAGGATAAACTTGTTTTTTCTTCTAGCAGTCCATGATTATTCAAGACTCTTCTCCAGCACCACAGCTCAATGGCATCAACTCTCCTGCTATCATCCCTAGTCATTATCCAGCTCTCTGATACATAGCAAGTAATTGAAAAGACCATGGCCTGTATCAGGTGCACCTTAGTCTCCAGACTAGCATCATTACTCCTCAGTACCTTGGAGAGGTCTCTGACAGCATACTTTTCCAATTTGTCTTTTAGTAATTTATTTTCATCTAATTACTGACTATAGCCATTCAACATTAGATAAGTGTTGCTTTAGAGTCAACTGAAGAGTAGAACCTTATTTTAAGAGCACTTTGCAATTTTTGTTTCATAATATCATAGATCAAGAATGGAAATGGCCTTGAAGTTCAGGAAAAAGTCTTCTTCTTTTACATTTTTAAACTGGTTTTCATTCAACCGTTTATATTAATTGTCTTTTATAACATCAATTACAATTGATCAATGTCATTTATTACATGTCATTAAATCCTCACAGTACTTTGCTTTTCTCTTCACCCTACTCATCTATCCACTAATCTTTGCTCCCTTCTCCCCCAATTCCCATCCCTGTCAAACGCTCCACAATTGCTTTTACCTGGATGTAAACCTTTCCTTAGCTATTTTTTCCCCAATCAACCATCCACAGCTTGTTCCATATCATTAATACATACAATATCATACCATCCTTCCATTCCACATTGTTCTTCCCTTCACTTAGTCTAACAAAGTCTTCATTGTCAACCACTCATTTTTCTACTCTCCTTCTACTCTAGGAACCATACTAGATCGTTTCTAGTATGTAATCCTTTCCCTAGTTTTTACATTTGTTTATATATTGTTGTTGTTGTATACTGTTGAGTCACAAGTGACCCAAGCTGACTCTCCAGTGGTTTTTCAGAGTCAGCAAATCACACAGGAGGAGACTTCCCATCTTTCTCCCATAGAGCAGCTGGTGGATTCAAACAGTACACCTTTGCATTGGCAGCACAACCCCTTGCCACAAAGCCACCAGAACTTCCTTGCTTACGTGTGTGTGTGGGGGGGGGGCTTTAGTAGCTTAATGGTAAGGAGCTGTGCTGTCATCCTGAAGGCACGTGAATCAAACCCATATATAACAGCAGTCTTATGCAATATTTGTCATTTTGTGACCAACTTATTTAACGTAAAAACTCTGCTGCCTTGGGCAGGATTTCATTAACTGCTGCTCAGTCTTGTACCATCTTCAGAATCATTGGTACACTTAGCCAATGTTGCACCAACTGTGTGTTTTGTATTCCCTAAACTCACTCTCATTTCTGTATATCTTTTCATGGACGTTTCTTCATTTGAATTTCATTTCAGTCAGAACACTAACTGGTGCAACAAATATATAGGAAAATAAGGAATAGATTTACCTAGACAGTGATACCCAATAAATAAACCATGGTCACATTGCTCCATTAACAAATGAGTCAGAGCTTCAACATTAAGCAATTTGGCAAAACACAACATCGGTCTTGATAACGTAAAACACAAGAGGATAAAAAAGTAATTCTTCTAGGGAAATTGAAGTTGAACATCTTCAAATGGTAGGTTTCAGACATCAGGATCACCATCATGATCTCCCTTGTAATATCACTCTTACAGGGGTGTTGGATCTATTACAGAAAACCACAGAGTGTGGAGGTAAGACCAGCCTGGCAATGCATATACCAAAGGCCAACCTTGACTTTATGTCCTTGACTTCTTGGGAGGAAATGGTAATAGAATCAGCTAAAGAAAATAACTGCCAAAAGAACCTGTTTCATTGACTCTTCTTGCTATATATTTCATTGGATTTCTATTTCAAGGAAAGGCACACATATCCTCTTAGGACTAGGCAATAAAAATAATACAAATGAGGCCTCAGATTAGACCATTATTGTTGGGTGCCATTGAATCCACTTCAGCTTATGAGTGACAAACCTATGGATGACACATTTGAACCTTGCCCTTTGATGTGCCAACCTCACAATTGCTGATATCCACTGTTTCAGTAACTGTGTCAATCCACTCATTTGAGTCTATTGTTGTTGTGTACCATCAAATTGGAATCAATACATAGATGACTCTCCAGCAGGTTTTCGGAATCAGTAAGTCTCACAGGAGGCAATTGTCCATCTTTCTCCTGTGGAGCAGCTGGTAAGTTAGAACAGTATACCTTTGCTTTGACAAAGCAATTCCTTTCCACTAAGCCACTATAGCTCACCCTATACAAAGGAATGCACCTTAAAAAGTTCAACTACTGTGCCAACTGACTATGTTGTTGTTGTTGCTGATTGCTGTCGAGTCAAGCACGACTCATAGCAACCCTATGAACAAAAGGCCTGAAGCTTTTCTATAACTATCAACATTATCAAAGTTCATAGAGTTTCCAGAAGCATGTTGTTTAGAAAATGGATGCCACTCCTGCTTCCCAGCTGACTATAAAAAGTCTTTATTTAGTAATATTTTATAAAAGCTTACCTAATACTGTTTAGAAATTGTCACACAATATCATTAATATCACATTAATGTGATGTGGATTTAGCATTACTTTCACTCCATAGTCAGTATTTTGCTCACAATGATTGCCAAAACCACTGTATGAAAGAAAAACAGAAAGATAATTGTTGATTTGGTAAAAACTAGAAAATATGCTTGCTTTTAAAAAGATGAAATTCAGAAATTACTGCTTTTAGACCAAAAAATAGACTCCTAGAGGAACTTTCCTAGTGCCATTCGTCTTTTGATTTCCTGACCGCTGTTGCCAAAAGTCTTGATTATGAAGCCAAGCAAGCTGTAACAGTTAACAACCTCAATCCCTTCTCTATCCATCACTGTGTTGCTACCAGTTGGCCCAGCGGTGAGAATTTTCGTCTTCATGATGTTGAACTTCAGTCCATACTGAAAACTGCAGTCCTTGATCTTCTGTAACAAGTTCTTCAGGTTGTTCTCAGTTTCAGCGAGCAAGGTTGTGTCATCTGCATAACATAGATTGTTGATGAGTCTTCCTCCAGTCCTGGTGCCACTTTCCTGCTCATAAAGCCCAGCTTCCCGAATGGTCTGTTCTGCAAACAGATTGAAAAGGTACCGAGATTTTGAACCATGCAGTATTTCCTTGCTCTGTTCTGAGGACTTCTTCCTGGTCCAAGTTTAGGTCTCACGTAAGCACAATCAAATGCTCTGGGATTCCCATTCTCCTCAAGGTTAGCCACAATTTGTTGTGATCCACACAATCAAACACCTCTGCATAGTCAAACACAGATAGCTATCCCTCTGATACTCCTCTTTCTGCCAAGATACACCCAACACTGGTGATAATGTCTCTAGTGTCATTTTCTTTTTTTTTTTAATTGAGCTTTTAATCAAAGTTTATAAAGAACTTGGATTTACATTCATTCATTGTTGCTATCTCTTCTTAAACCAGCTTTTATTTCTGGTAGTTCTCTGTCAAAGTACTGTTCTTCAGGCACGTGGTGAGAAGAGACTGGTCCTTGGAGAAAGACATCATGCTTGGAAGGGTGGAGGGACAGCATAAGAGAGGAAGACCCTCAATGAAATGGATTGACTCAGTGACTAGGGTAATGGGGGTAGAAGCATCAGGGACAATAAAGTTGGCTCAGGATAAGGCAGGGTTCAGAGTTATTGTACATAGCTTGTTATGAGCTGCAGGTAACTCAATGGCACATAACAACAACAGCGCTGGGTGGAGAATTTCCCCAATAGATGTTTAAGGGGGAAAGATATTTTCATTTGCAGCAATGAGTTTTAGGTTCCTAGTGTTTCTATGAACTTCTTACAATCTACCTAGGTAGTTAGGCTGCAAACATTAAATAATTTAGAAACTGATATGTTACGTACTCTCACCAACTGTGTTAAGGATTTTCCAAGTAAGTACCTTTGCTTTTGTGTTCCCAACACAAATACTCATCAACCATCAAAGTTTCCAGATCATGAGCTAACTTCATTAGAGTTGGCATAGCACTATAAAAGACTTTGTCAGCAAAACAAAACTTCACATGAGACCAAACATAAACAAAGCTTGTGAAAGATATTTCCTGGGCATGACTGGAATTCCCCTCATTAGCAGAGAATTCTCTTATTCTGCCCAAAATATGTATTCCGGAGCATCAGAGGATCTTAGTAGTTTTCTTTTGCAACCTTTTTCTTTTTAATAAAGTGTTTTATCTTCAGGTGTGGAATTTTGCACATGTGACCATACAGCATCTTCTAGTGGAGAGAATATTAAAGGAGATTTCAAGATACTTCAGAGTCATTTAACATTTTAATCTTTTTTGGACTTGATTTTCTTAACTAGAAATTGGGGATAATGCTTCATCTCATTCCATTTGATAAATATATTGTGGAGAACTGTGAATAAACCAGGGAAGGATTTCTAATTTTTCAAAGGAAATATACAAGGCAGAGATAGTGAAAATCTCTATTTTAAAAGATTTCATGTTCTAGTGAAACAACTCGAATATCCAACCCCAATAAGATGGCTTGAGGAATTATGGTACATTCACATGATGGAATACTACACAGCACGAAGGAACAATGATTTTGTAAATCACTAACTTGAGAGCGACTGGAGAGCGTTATGCTAAGTGAACTGACTCAGACCCACATGAATAAATATTGTATTAAGACTATTATTTTATAAATAGATAGCTAGTAAAACGTGTATGAAGATCTAAAGGGGAGGGGGGAGTACGGCAGTTAGGATAGGTAGAGGGTGTTGCACAATTTTATGGGTGCAGGGTGTGGTGGGTTAAGGAAAAGGGAAAGATCCAGTGTGGAAAAACAATGTATATGAATTTTGTAAGTAAACCAGTTTAAAATAAAATGTTTCTATTTAAAAAAGGATTCCATGTTCAATATTCTCACTTTATACAGTTGTTGTTGTTGTTGTTGTTGTTGTTGTTATGAGCCATCTAGTCACTTTCAACTCATAGCAACTCTATGTACAACAGCTCTGAACCCTATTCTATCCTGAGCCAACCTTACTCTCTCTGATACTCCTATCTCCATTACCCCAGTCACTGAGTCAATCCATCTCATCCAAAGTCTTCCTCTCTTACACTGTCCCTCCACCCGCCCAAGGATGATATCCCTCTCTAAGGACGGTCTCTCCTTCCAACATGCCCAAGTATGTCAGACAGAGCTTCAGAATCATTGTTCCCTAGGAGACGCCCGGTTTCACCCTCTCCATTATTTAGTTGTTGCTGTTATTGTTGTTAAGTGCCTTCGAGTTGTAGATGACTCATAGTGAGCTTATGAACCAAACACCTCAATGCTTGTATAACTTTCTTCATTTCTTCTAATTCATGGAGTTTCTGGAGACAAGCTATTTCGGAAGTGGATGCCACTTCTGCTTCCAAGCTTGTTTTAATCGGGGAGCTCCATCAAACACTATCCACCTTGGGTAACCATTATCGCAATTGATACATCGGTGTCACAGTGTTTAGCATCACAGCAACCACAAGTGACCTTGGGAAGGCAACTTGTACACCAGGGCTATACGACCTAGAGGAATGTCTGAACCAAAACAATGAAAGACTGGCCTGAGGGCCGCGAACTAAAAGTCACCCACCTTTGTCTTGCTCACATCGTTTTCTCTTCTCTGGGCCAGCTGATCTTTCTCTCTCTCTCTTTCTCTCTCTGTTGATACTATTGTTGTTAAGTGCCGTCGAGTCGCAGGCGACTCATAGCGACCCTATGAAGGAGAGTTGTTGACACTTGGGTGCCTTTCATCCTCTCTCCAAGTTCATAGGGTTTCCGGAGGCAAGCTATTATGGAAGACGCCACTCCTCCTTCCATGCTTGTTCAATCGGGGAGCTCCAAACAGTAGCAGGAATAAAAGTCTTTCCCACCAGGAAGGGAAGGCAGAGGGTGGGAGTGGTGGTGGTCCTGTGAAATCAGTTCCAGTATCTGATGTTACAATAATGGCTTCTTAAGTCTCTCATCAAGGATTGGCAGATATTAATGTTATTTTGCATGGCCTAGTCATAAGAGGAAATGCATGCCTTTACTTGAAATAGAAATCCCATGGAATTTTTGCATTTTTATAGAAAATTTTCAAGATTTTACAATACACTTAATTTTTGAAACTGGAAGTACAATAGGTCTTCGGGAGTTCCCCGGGATCTTCTTCAGTCCACCACACAGACAGATGTCACCTTGTTCTGTCTCTGTGCAGACAAGCCCTTTATGGAGAGATAACTCTGTCTATATTCACAAAATTGAAAATCAAGGGACATGAGAAAACCGAACATTGGTGAAGCTTTTTAACTTATTACTCATTTACTCAGTCTCATTGATGTGCAAGTCAGAGCTCGAACTGACCTTCAGAGATTGTAAATTGCCAGTAGATTGTCCATCTTTCTCCTGAAGCAGCTGGTGGACTCAAAATGCCTGCCTTTATTGGAGTACAACTTTTTGGAAATTCTATGGGTTGAAACCCTATTCTGCCCTAAAAGGTTGCTAGGGGTCAGAATCAATTCAATGACCAAAGTGGGTTTGGTCTGGGTTTTACTTTTAATTACATGATCTTCAAAATTCCTTCATTTAAGTCTATGAAGAAGATGTACAGTCATGCTCTACTACGTTTTAAATTATCCCTATTTATATACCCTTCCAATCAGTTCAAATGTGTAGCCTATTTCTGAAGGACTTATTACCTCTTTAAGACATTCTTCAGGAAAAAGAAAAAGGCATTCTTCAAGTTTTCTCATTTCATGTTTCAAGAATCCCCCTACCACGAGTTTTTCACAGAGTTCTTTATAAGAACTTTATGTAAGTTCTTTATAAAATTCACTTATCTCAATGAGGCCTTTCAAAGTTTTCCAAAAATATGATCTCCAACTTGTTGTGTGTGTACTATCTCAGTATTACTAAAAATTATTATTCCACTTCAGAAATGTAAACTGATCTCCACAAAGTCAGCTTTACCTAAATGAGTCAGATGGAACCTCAAAAAAGCAAACCTCCCAAGAATTAGATTTACAAGGGGATATATTGGAAGAAATGCTTACGGAGGAAAAGGGGACAGAACAAGAGTAGTCAAGGAGGACTTGCAGGTCTAACCTGGAGTCTGATACCTGTGGGAGGAGAAGAGGAAAGACGGGTTGTGAAAAGAAGCTCAAACTGTGGTACAATCAGAGACTATTTCAGCCAGCCCAAAAGGGTGTTCTGGTGCAAAGATTGCTTAAATTTCATCTTGGTCAAAGTCTCATCTTAGACAGAAGTGGCCTAGACTTGGACAGAAGCGATGGAATCTGCATTAGGATCAGTCATTCACTGGGAGTTTAGAAAAGCAGAACTAGTGTGAAGAATTACAGCTCCATATCTAGAGGTGACCTCAGACTTAGAACTGATAGTTATCCTCTGCCTTCTCTGATACCTATTGTAAACTCCCTTACACTCATTGATCACTTCAACAGAGACTTTTCATGGTGTGACCTTAAAAAGTCTGAATTTCTGAAAAGCATATTTTTTTCCTCAGGCCACAATTGGGCCTGGGAGGACCAAGAGGACTATAGTGAACTACTGCTTGCCAAGCATATTCCTCTCCCTGTCCCCTTTGTGTAACAGTGACTCCCTTCCCCTATTGGTTAGAATTAGTTCTTTCCCCCACCCCCTGTTCTGCAGTTCACAGACACAAAGACTTCTACATGTCAAGGAAGAAGTTCAACTCAAATTAATTCATTGACATCAAGTCAGAACAAACTTATAGATGAACTACTAGTGGATTTCTGAAGCTATATGTCACTTGGGAGGAAATTACCCATCTTTCTCCTGAGAAGTCACTGGAAACGTTGTAGCTTATCACTTCTGCACCAGGCAGAAATTGTAGCTTATGACTCACTGGGATTGTCTCTGCTTCCTCTTTAGGGAACAGGATCTCTAGTCCTGCAGAGACCAGAGCCATGAGAAATGAAGACACTAAATCTTCCACCAAGAAGTGATCAAAGTACTACCTCGTCTCCGAATATTCAGGCCTTGTTATTCTTCCTATGTAATCAGTTTACCATCAAATGGCCAGATGACCTCCTTAAGGAGTAATATCAGGTCAGGATTTTGTTGCTACCAGCAGTAGTTAAATTAAAAGTGATAAAAGTTACTCCATTCTGTTAGGAACTATTGTAGCCTTTACTTACCATTGTTCCTGCTTAATAACTTGTCTCCAAAGGTTAAGGACCTAATGTGGATTGTTTTCCACTAAGTTCTTTGCAATACTTTAATTATCATCTATATACCAGTATAGGAAGTTCTGTAAAGGGCTTCCTCTATATAGGGCTCAATATAGGGCACTTTCTCTGTATAGGACTTCTTCTGTATAAGGTTCAGAATAGGGAGTTCTGGTGGCCAGTGGTAAGAAGCTGCACAGAAATCCCCAAAGCATGGTCGTCGAATCCACCAGCGGCTCTGCGGGAGAAGGATGGGCAATCTCCTCCCATGCGATTTACTGCTTGTGAAACTCCACTGAACTCCAGCTATAGTTTGATTTGGCATTAATGGCACACAACAACAACAACATATACCAGTAGCTCCAAAATCCATATTTCTATTCAAGACTGCTCTGAAATCAAACATTTATGTCTAGCTGACTACCATACATCTCCACTTCTCTAAAGGCAAGCTTAGTATGTCCAGGACTGAACTCATGATCTTCTCCATCCAGCCTTCTTTTCCTTCAGTCTTTTCTATCTTTGTAAATGGCACCATATCCTCTAGTTACCAGGCTAGTTCCTCTTCCACACGTGTATGTCTCATCAACTATAAGAACTATCATTTCAGAATTCTAAATATTTTCAGTTTGATCATGAGTTGTCTTAATCCAAACCAATATCATAACTTTCCTAGACTAATATCTTTCTAACTGATAGTTCTGCCTCCAGTATAATTCATCTCCATATTCTTGTCCATTTTGCAAAACAAGATTATAATTCCAAGACATGTGGCTATATATCGAGTGAAAATGTCAAAAATAGCTAGGATTTAAAAAGCCTTTATAATATAGTTAGACTTGTGAAAAGTTTGAAAATCAGAACCAATAAAAAAATAGATGAAGGGAGTTGTAAAGGACAAAATTTTGTTTTTAACCCTCAACTATTATGCCTATGATTATTATAATTCCATCTGGGAGTGGGTTGTAGATTATTATAATTCCATTTGGGAATGGGTTGT
>NW_006399810.1:8966575-8991454 GCF_000299155.1 Elephantulus edwardii
AAACTCTCATTAAAATAATTTATAATAAAAAAGAAGACAACTGAAATTTTTGACTCAGAGAAGACATAAAAAGAAGTTATGGTAATTGTGTTCAATTTTCTAATGCTCTAAATTTTTTCTATATTAACTTCACCAAAGTATCATTCATATGGAATATAAAATGAATATTCATATTCATTGCATAATAGTAATATTAGTAGCCAATTGTTATATAAAAAACATAATCAAGTATATGTAAAATGCAGCTATAAAAAAATTCAAAATATATACATATGCACAATTCAGCATGTAAAATGACTTCTTTTTTTGAGTTGGTATCACAACTAATTAATCAAGTGCTTTTATAGTTTAATATTTTATAGCATTAAGCTCTACTCATAACTTCCTTTTTAAAATTGTGTAATTATTAATACTATTTCTGTTAATTTATGCAAAGTCATTAAAGGGTAACTTGCACAAAGACTGAGTAAATGTTGGTCATTGTTATTAGCACTTTCACTTATTTCGTTTATTTAAAATTATTCAGTCAATCTTAAAAACAAAGGACTCAGTCCATTTTGATTCATTTTTTCCTCAGTTGTTTTTTTGTTATACTAGTTTATTTACAAAATTTGAATACATTATTTCTCACTCCAATTCCTTCCCATTTCCCTAACCATCCATCAAATTGTGCAACCCCACGATTAACCCCCCTCCCTGCTCCTCCTCATCCCTCTGCTTACACTTTCTTCCTCCCTTGGATCCTTTTGCTCATTCTACCTAATGATTTTATACAGTATTTGTCCTTATGGAACTGAGTTAGTTCACTCAGCATACTGCTCTCCAGTCCCTTCCCAGTTAGATAATAATTTACAAAATTATTGCTCTTTCATACTGTGTGATATTTCAACAGACACATGAAAAATAAATGTTCAAAATCAAAGGCAATAAAAGAGGTGCAGATAAAAACCACAATGAGATACCATCTCACTCTAGTAGCAGTGGAAAAGTTAAACAGGACAGCCAAATAATAAAGTTGGAGAGGATGTGGTGAGATAAGAACTCTTTTACATTGTTGGTGGGATTGTACAACCACTCTGAAAGGCAGTTTGGTGCTTTCTTTAAAAGCTTACCATAAAGGGAGCCCTTGTGGCATGGTGGCAAGAAGTTGCACAGCAATTCCAAAGGCACATGGTTCAAATCCACCAGATGTTCTGCTAGAGAAGGAGGGGCAATCTCTTGTGCCAGCTGGATCCAATTCGATGATAACAATAACAATAACAAAACAAAACAAAAAATTCTAAAAAAAAAAAAGCTGAATGTAAAAGTTCCATATTGCCCAGCTATTCCACTGTTTGGAATATACCCTAAGAAAATGAGAACTGAGGCACAAATGGAGACTTATACACCAATGTTCGTAGCAGTGTTATTCACCATAGCAAGAATATGGAAACAACTAAGATGTCCAACCACAATCAAATGGATTGAGAAACTATGGTACTATTGACTCATTATTTTTAATTCTAACATTTAATCTGAGAAAGATAGTATTCAGTAGTCTAAGGTACCAACACAGAAAGCTTCTTCATTTATTCCATCTTTCTGTTCCTACCTTTTAAAAAATGAAGTTTTTCTCAAACGTTGTTGTGTTGTTGTTATGTGTCATCAAGTCACTTGCAAATCATAGCAAGCCTATGTACAACTTTGAACCATTCCCTATCTTGAGCCAGCCTCATTGTTACACCTGTTTCCCCAGTCACTGAATCTATCCATCTCATCAAAGGTCTTCCCCTCCTCCACTGTCTCTCCACCCTCCCAAGCATGATGTCCCTCTCCAAGGACTGGCCCCTCCTGGCAATATGGCCAAAGTATGTTAGACGAAGCTCTAGAATCTGCCTCCAAGGAGCAACCTGGCTTCACGTTCTCCAGGACGAACTTGTTTGTTCTCCTAGCAGTCCATGGTGTATTCAATACTCTTCTCTACCAGCACCTTTCTCATACCATTTTACCCAAGAATCGCTGCCTTTAGTAAGTAGAAATATTACTTAAACCAACAACGGAAATTATATTTTATTATAAAAATATATCCCTTGGAATTTAAAGATGGAAAATACAAGAAAATATGCAGGGGTAAAACAGAAACCGAGGCTTTTCTTACCATCCCTCTCTCCATCTCCTCTCTGCCTATCTACATGAAGCTGCTCCATCCTGTGCTTCCCTCCCCACTTCTCTGCTTACCTGTGACTTCTGATTCTTCACCATTTTAACTGACTTCTGTTTGTCATGAACCATCTACATGTTTACTTTTGCATGAATTTATTTTTCTATCAACTTGCTTTTATTGGTTTGCTTACAAAGTTTGTATAAAATGTGCTTTACAATATTTTTCTTTCACATTGTGTTTCATATAATCAGTCCCATGCATTATGTTTTATGAAATTAATCACCACTGGACCTTGCCCATCATTACCCTGTCTTTTCACTTGGATCCTTCCCATTTCCTTCCCCTCCTGTGCCTGCCCTCCACCCTCCCAAGCATGATGTCCTTCTCCAAGGACCGGTCTCTCCTTACAACACGACCAAAGTATGTCAGACAAAGCCTCAGAATCCTTGCCTCCAAGGAGCAGCCTGGTTTAACCCTCTCTAGGATGAATCTGTTTGTTTTCTTAGCAGTTTATGGTACATTCAACACTCTTCTCCAGCACCACAGCTCAAAGGCATCAGTTCTCCTTCTATCCTCCCTAATCATTGTCCAACTCTCTGATGCATAACAAGTGATTGCAAAGACCAATATAAAAACCCCAAATTTATATCAATGAACGACCATTTACAGAATGTATTTTTATGTTGTTGTTGTTATTATATGCTGTCGAGTTGCTTGTGACTCATAGAGACCCTGTGTATGACAGCTCTAAACCCTGCTCTATCTTGAGCCAACCTCATTGTCTCTGACATACTTACTCTCATTACCCCAGTCACTGACTCAATCAGTCTCCTTCAGGGTCTTCCTCTCTTGTGCTGTCGCTCCACCCTTCCAAGCATGATGTCCCTTTCCAAGGATTGATCCCACCTTGCAACACACCCAAGGAATGTCAGACTGAACTTCAAAATGTTAGCCACAATCTATTCTTAGAAACAGTAATAATTGTGGCTTGTGTGTATTTAATATCTATTTAGAAATTTTACTTAGTAAATAAAATTTATTTCACTTACTAAACATTATTCTTCTCTTAAATGATAATATTTTAAATGAGAATTCATATTTTCTCTTATTTTAGAAAATTTGTTAGTATTACTGTGTTGTTTTTACAATTGTTACAATTTTCAGAATATCATTAAATGATAATGAGATTTCTGAACACTTACGGTTTTTCATGTTTTTACTACAATTTCCTCTAATGTTTGACTATTAAGAATCACTCAGGAAACTTGGAAATAGGGTCATAAATGTTTGAGCAATGTGGGCTATGAAGGTGATAGAACGTGAGACTGGATGAGAAACCGAGGGTCAGTTTGCAACTCTCAGACCTGAGAACGTGAAAAGTAAGATGAAGAAGATGGGCAGGGACAGATAGGAAGCATATCGAAAAGACACTCATTTTACTGAGTATTTAAGAGTAACTGATGTGGAAAGTCCTGGGTTTCACACAGTAGCTACATAAAAAAGACCAGAAGAAAGGATGAGGCTTCCTCCTGAGGTGACAGTTGGTAGGCGACCAGTAAGGAGGTGGAACAGATCTCTATTATGCTCCTCCCAAGAAAAGTTATTGTTAATTGTGTCGAGATGACTACAACTCAGAGCAACCATATGAACAGCATGTGTCAACCTTGCCCTCTTCTGCACCATCATAATGATTCGTGTCAAGCTCAAACTTATTATGGCAGTCACTGTGTCAATCCATCTGTGAACAGTCTTCTTCTCTTTCAATCCTACCTTATTCTCTACTATTCTCATGATGTCCTTTTCTAAAGACGGGACTCTTAGAAAATACACCCAAAGTAAGTAAGATGAAGTTTATCAATCTTTCCTTTAAGGAATCCTCAGGTTACACGCCTGTTCTTTTGGCAGTCTGTCGCATATTCAATGCCCTTCTCCAATACCACAATTCAAAGTCAATTCTTCTTAGATCATCCTTATTCATTGTTCAACTTTCAGATATATAAGGGCTCAATTTAAAATATCGTGACTTGGATCAGATGCACTACAGTCTTTTTATTTGCTTTGTTTTTATTTTTTGTGTATGGTGGTGTGTTTTGTTTGGGTTTTTTTTTTTTTGGTTTTTTTTTCTTTTTTGTTGGGTTTTTGTTGTTTTTTTGGTTTTAGGGTTTTTTTGGTTGTTTGTTTTTTCACCATAGTCTTTAAACTGACACTGTTGTTCTTTAGTACTTTGGAGAGATTTCCTCCCCTTTTTTTGGTTAATATTTTTATCATTAATATTCATTGTGTTTTGTGTGTGTACATTGTGTTCCACACAGTCCTTAATTTACATTATATTTTGTTCATTTATATTCTGGGGGGGAGGTTTCCTCCCTTACAATCCCCCCACTGTCAACTACTTTTGTAAAAGTGTCTAAACCAGATACTTCATGCCTCATAGCTTGATATCCATCTTTTGGATAGCCTACTGCTGATATGCCTATCCCAATTAAAACCAGTACTCTGAGGAAACAAGCATTTCCCTTTTGCTCAAGGATCCTTTGTTTAACTCACTAACTTTGAGCATCTGCATCCGTAAGTGTCCTCTAGTACAGAACAAAGCATCAGGTTACAGCAATCACTCATGTTGATCACTTTTGATCCCAGAAGTGGAAGAGAGAGGAATACAACAATGGAGAAATCGGCTCATCTTGGGCATGTTCCTTTAGCACTTTCCACCTACCACATATTTGTGAATGAGCATGAAAGGGTTATTGGCTTGGTGAACAGGGAGTTATGAGGACTCCTGGCCTGTTGACTCATCTTAGCCAGTATGGGGTCTAGGGCTGAGTGAGAAGGCCAAAAGGTCTGTAATATATGAAGTGTGGAATCCTGATCTTGCAGTTGGTACCCATTTAAACTAGCCACAGAGGGCTGGGGATTAGTTGACCAGACCCAACCAGATGATTCATACTGAGAACCAGGGTTGATTGCCACAACCTGATGGTTTGGAGAGATTTTTGACAACAGTTTTCCCCAGTGCAATATGTCTTTTGATTTCTTTGCTGCTGATACCAAGAATGTTGCTTATGGATCCAAAAAATTAAATTATTGAAAATTTCAACCTTTTCTCCATCTATCATGATGTTGTTTGTTAGTTGCATGGTGAGGATTTTGTTTTCTTGATGTTGAGATGAGACTCATATAGAAGATTGTAGTCTTTGATCTTCTCCAGCAAGTGTTTCAAGAAGTCCTCACTTGCAAGCAAAGTTGTGTCATCTCCATACCAAAGGTTATTGATGAGTCTTCCTCTAGTCCTGACACAATGTTCCTTTGCTCGGTTTAGGCAACAGCCTTTTGGTCTAGGTATAGATTTTTTGTGAGCACAATTAGGTGTGCTGAGATTTCCATTCTTCTCAGTATTAGCTATAATTTGTTATGATACACAAAGTCAAATATTTTTGCATAGTCAATAAAGCACAAGATATCCCTTGTGCTACAACATTTCCTGAATCCAGCTTGAATTTATGGTAGTTCCCTATCAAGGTACTATTCCAGTCATTTTCTTTAAATAATTTTCAGCAATATTTTGCTTGCACATCATATTAATGATATTGTTTAACAATTTCCACATTCTATTAAACCACAGTTTTTAGGAATGTGAATGAGAGCATTACAGGCAGTGGAATAGTATGGCATTTATTGTCCAAAAGAGCATTTCAAGATTTATCTTGAAGTGCAATGCTATGAGTGATAGGAAACTATCATACGCATACAAGGAAGTCCTGTTAATATAGCCATTGTTCAAATATATGCACAAACCACAAAAGCCAGAGATGAAGAAATTGAGAATTTCTACTAATTTTTGCAGTCTGAAATTGATCTAACATGAAATTAAGGTGCATTAATAATAATTGATGATCAGAATCCAAGAATTGGAAACAAAGTAGAACTGGCAGTTGGAAATATGACCGTGGTGATGGAAATTAGGCTAGACAGAATTTTATACAATAAATCATTTATTTATTGAAAATATATTATTTTTAAAAATATAAGTGGTAATTTTATGCATAGACTTCACTGAAACTTGGAGGCTAGAACAAACAGCTTAACACAGAAAGGCAAGTCTGATATTAAGGTGATTTCAACAAATCAAACCCACGGTCATGAGGTCAGTTTAGACACATAGCAGTGCTTGACTAGGCTTCCCAGACTATAAATCTTTACAGGCTAGAATTATCCATTTTTCTTCTGCCAAATATCTTACATAACGTTTTGGAGTAAAGGGAAGTTTGGAAACAATAAAAGCAATATGTTATAGAAGTTCTGTCCTGCCTCAGAAATCCTTATAAACTATTTTGAAATTGAATTTGAAAGCATCACAACAGCTTTGGGGAAAATCTCTCTTTTTCTTACGGCCACAATTTTTCTGTGATTGGATGGTGTTGATCCAATTCAGTTGATTATTATATATTAATTAGCACTATATATGTCTCTTGTTTCATATGCAAGTGAAAGCTAGACAATGAATAAGGAAGTTTGAAAAAAAATTGATGCCTTTGAATTGTGATGATGTTAATAGAGACTGTTGAGTGAGCTATCACAACAACAAAAGAAGAGTGACTGGGAGACTCACTAGAAATAAAGATGGTGAGACTTTGTCTCAGAGACATCAGGCATGTTATTAAGAGAGGTCAGTCCCTGAAGGACATAAAACTTGGAAAAGTGAAGGGCTAATAAAATAGAAGAAAATCCTTAATAAGATGGATTGGGACCATGATGGCAAAAATCATTTTAATTTAATAACATGACAATATGTAGAATATAAAAGAAGCGTATGCTAGGGTTACTATTCCAAGAATATTTGGAATATATTAGAAAAGGTATGGAGACAGGATACATTCCTGACATACTCTTTTCCTGGTTTTGAACCATGCAGTGTTTCCCTGCTCTGTTCTGAGGACTGCTTCCTGTTCCAAGTATAAGCTTTGCATAAGGACAATCTAGTGTTCAGGGATATAAAAAAAAAAAAATCACAAGTAGGTGGTCTTAATAACAGAACTGTATTCTCTCACATTTGAGGAGGCTAGAAGTCTCAAAGCAGGATGCCAGCTCCATGAGAAAGCTTATCATCCCTATCTCCTCTAGCAGAAGGTCCTTGTCTCCTTTCAGTATCTGTGAGCATAAGTTCCTCAGAGGTCTCCATGTGTCCTGGCATATCTTCCCCTGGGTCTAGGGATGCTCAGCACTCTGCTTCCAGGTCTTCTTTCTTATTGGTAGTCAGTTCCTTCTGCTTTCAGTTCAATTTTCAGTTTTTTTTTTTTCTATCTCAAGTAAGACTGACTCAGTATATAACCTAATCTTTTAAGTTGTACATTGTCACGTTAACATTCATGTCGCTACTCCTTCCTCATTAACATGATAGAGGTTAGAATTTATAACACATCCAATAATTGAATCAGATCATAAAATTGAGGATAATTAAATAACGCTGAGGATCACAGTCTATTTAAATAGACACAATTTTGGAGGGACACAGTTCAATAATCCATCATAATATGTAACATAATGTCGTTGCTGTGTACTGTTGACTTGGAACCGAACCATTATTGACTCTCTAGTAGGTTTTCTGGAAGCAGGAGCGGCATCCATTTCTGAAATGGCTTTCCTCCGGAAACTCTGCGTACGAACAGTGCTCAGGCCGTTCGTTCATGGGGTCGCTATGAGTCATCTACGACTAGACGGCATCAAACAACAACAACAGTAGGTTTTCAGAGGCAGTTACTGCACAGAAGGAGATTGTCCATCCTTCTACCACAGAGGAATCAGTGGACTCAAACCACATGCCTCTGGGATTAGAATGCAGCTTCTTATGACTAAGCCACCAAAGCTCCTTAATAGTAACATAATAAAGAACAAAACATATTCCTTTCAGACAGTTTTCCCCTCATCTTTTCTAATACAGTGTTCATTAACTATCCATACTTTCTCCAGTCTCTTCCCAACCCTCATGCCAGTCATATTTTATAACAGCAGTACTATGCAGTATTTGCCCTTTTGTGACTCAGCATAATGTCCTCCAGGATCCCTCATGTTGCATACAGTCTTATGTGTTCATTGTGTTTCAATGCTGGGTAGTAATCCATCGTGTGAATGTTCCACAGATTTTCTATCCATTCATTTGTTGATGGGCACTTGGGTTGCTTCCATCTCTTTGCTGTTGTGAATAATGCAGCAATAAACATGGGTGTGCATACATTTGTTTGACTCATGGTTCTGGCTTACTTAAGGTACATACCCAGTAATGGAATATATGTATGAGAATAATCTGGAACCGGGGTTCGTTGTGGGGTGGGCTGGGGAAGGAGGATGGGTGAATGAAATGTGCAAAAATTAATAAAATTAATAAATATTTAAAAATATAAAGACAACAAAAAAAGCAGCCTTTATTGTAAGTCATAGGGCTAGGGAGGGAATCACAAATATATATAAAAAAAACAGTAACATAATAAAGAACAAAAAACTGGCATGTATCAGTGTGTGATATGTATGTGTACAAGCACAGAAAAGTTTTGATGTTTTACAGAGAATTTTGTGTTTGGAAGAAAACTGGGGAAAGGAAGACCCCAAAGAAAATGAAGCATTATAAACTATGCGATGCCTCCCAAGCTTTCGGTTACTACAGAGCAATCTTTACAGAAAACTGTAATAATCTTGATGAGTTTTCAGTTTGATTTTCACATTAATGTTTTACCTACCATTTAAAATATAAAATGAAAAATATTTATTTAAAAAAAACACCACCCTGCTATCTACAGTTTTCTTATATGAATTGGAATATGTTTGAAACCAGAGGTCCAATAAAACTTACTGTCCTGCACTTGTTTAACATTCATATAAGTAAGAAAACAAGCTTGGACTTTTTGAAAGTAGACACTGTACAAGTGAAAGGATATGACACATATCCACATATATCAAAAATATTAAATTTGGCACAAGATGTGCAAGGCACACAAGCAGACGGCTTGAGACTCTAACTCAAAGTGCACGTCTAATTAATGGGAATCCAGCACTACTGTCTTCCCACATATTGGGATAGCATATAATTTGAATATGTTGACCTATGATATTAGCTTATGTAAAGCACAATTTTGTGGGCCTGCCATTAGATTTATGATATCTATTATAGAGTTGTAGATCAACCTAGATATTACATGTCAGTGTAAACACCTTTTCACACTCTTCACCGTATAACTTGTCATTTTTAATCTCCCACACTGATGTTAAACATCTCCTTACTATCAAACTGTAAATACAACATGGACCATATTTTCTATGTGACTAAAAAGAATGATTGAAGAGCTGAATGGGGGGAATTCCCTGATTTATTTCACCTGAGTTTCCCCAGGAATATGCTCTGATTTATGCCCTAGCACAAGCTGTCTGATTAGTTCACTCTGGGGTAAAAAGGCAAGCCATTAAAGGCAGTAAAATTGCAACCAGGATGTTATCTCTACAGTAAGCACAATAGTGACATCTTGTGCCTATGAACACCAGAATTAACAACAATCTTGTAACATCTCTGTTAAAATTTAAGACCTGATGAATCAGCAGAAAGCCCAATCAATATTATTTAAATACTACGGCTTTTCAGATGTTCTAAGTGCCTCTATATTTAGATCAACTCAAAAATCCCAAAGGAACATGGTTTGAGTCCACCAGCTGCTCCACAGGAGAATGGGCAATCTCAGCTATGAGATTTACAGTCTCTGAAAACCCATGAGAGGGTCAGTCATGGGTCTGTCCCAACTTGACGGCACATGACAGCTACCGAGGGAAGTTGCTTTCTGAATTATTGCTTGGCATATCCAGCATACAAATGTGAAGTCTTAGAACTTTATTAATTATTTTTAAAGATCTGAAAGTATAATAGGAAGCTTTGAACCAAGAGTTTAAGTTTCCAGGCCCAGCACTGGCTATCATCAATTTTTTATGGGTGTTTCCTTGTCTCCAAAATAGAAGTTTTAAGTCTAAAAGCAACCATGAGGCCATTTTTATGTTTATAGTATTTGGATTTCTTTAATTGTAAATACTGTCAAAAAGAACCAGCATGTATCATCACAAGTTCCTACATTTTATATTATATTAAGATCAAGACAGTGCCTTGGAGTTTCAAATCTTTTTTGAAAACTATAATAGGTGTTGTTGTTGTTATTGTGTACTGTTGAGTTGGAACCGGCCCATAGCTGACCCTCCAGTGGGTTTTCGGAGGCAGTTAATAGCACAGGAGGAGATTGCCCAAACTTCTCCACCAAAGTAGCTGGTGGCCTCAAACCATGTGCCTTTGGAATTGCAGTGCAGTTTCTTTCCATGAGGCTATTAATAATCGTAAAACTTCGAGTGAACTCATTTAGTTGAAGGTCAGCTATAGGTTAGGTCTCTAGACTGGGTTCAACTAGGGAAGATGAGCTTTCTGCTCCTTGTATCTCGTCCTCGGTATAATGGGCTATCTTACAAAGTTCCTAAAACACAGGAAAAGGTGCTATAGAATAAAATCCACAGAAGTCTTCCTAAGAAACAGACTTTCAAGGGTATGTCATCATAACTGCCTCTTTCTATTAGCCAAAGTATGTCACAGGCCTGGATTGAAAGTCGGGGGCAGGGAATATATAAAGTACAATTTCAGCAGATGAAACTGAAGCCACATAGTAAGCATATAAGTACTGAAGGGTAGTGAAGAAGGAAGACCAGAATCATATATATATATATCACAGTACACAAGAAAAAACTTATGAGTGAAAGGTAAATACTCTGTCCCTGTATTTCTGCTGTTCTGTCTATAGTAAACTCCACAATTCAATTATTAGTATCTACTTATTATCAGTAAGGAGTTGCATCCACTTCCTAAACAACATGCCTCCAGAAACTATGAACTTTGAGAAATGAAAGTAGTTATAGAAAGGCTTCAAGTCTTTTGCTCATAGGGCCACTATGAGTCATGATCAACTCGATGACAATCAACCACAACAACAAGGGAGTTCTGATGGTGTAGTGGTAGGGAATTGCATTGCCAATCCAAAGGTACACAGTTCGAATCCACCAGCTTTTCTGTGGGAGAAAGTTGGACAGTCTCCTCCTGAGCAATTTGCTGCCTCTGAAAACCCGCTGGAGGGGTCACAACAACAATAACAGGCATGCTTATCAGAAGAAGGAGCTCTGGTGGCTTAGTGGTAAATAGTTGCACTGCCAATCCAAAGACAGGTGGTTCAAAACCACCAGCTGCTCCATTGGAGAAAGATGGGGGTGCTCCTCTCATGTGATTTACTGAAAACTCCCAACAGAGTCAAAAAGGGTTGGCTCAGACTCCATGGTACAAAACATCAACTATTAACTTAGTAAGTACTTGTTTTGACTCTCTATATACAAGACTTGATGTTATCTCAAGTTCAACAACTTCCTAAAATCAAAATCAAACTCTGCTATGACGTCAAGTTGGCTCATAGTGACCCTTTCTGTAAGCTAGGGTGTCACAAGCATAACGCAAGTTATTCCTCTAATCCTAATGCCACATTCTTCTTCATGTAGTGCAGCTTCTCCAATGAAAGTTACTCAAATGAACTGAATATGGAGAAAAAGACATCCCTGAAATGCACCTTTCCTGATTTTAAACCTTGCATTGTTGCCTCATTTTGTTCAGACAACTGCTTCTTACTCTATATGGAGGTTTTGACTAAACACAATTAAGTGTCCTGAGATTCTCACTCTTTCTAATGTTAGCCATAATTTTGGGGTTTATACAGCCAAATATTTTTGTCTAAACACAAGTAAGCATATTTCTGGAAATTCTCTACTTTCAGGAAAAATTCACTTGACATTAGCAATGATATCCCTTGTCTCATGGTCTCTTCCAAATGCAACTTCAATTTGTTGAAGTTCACTTGGTAAAATAATTTTTAAAAATTTTAAATAATCTTTAATGTCATTTTTAATAATCTTCAAGATTTAGCTTGTAGGTGGTATTAATGATATTGTTCAATAATTGCCACATTCTGTTGGATCACCTTTTATTAGAATGAGAATAAATACAAATTTTCCAAATAGTTGGCCAGGTAGCTATCCTCCACATATCTTGGGATAGATGACTGAGCACTTTCAGGGTTACATACGCTTAGTGAAAGACCTCAATTGGTATTCCATTGGTTTCTGGGAAGATAGATAGGTAGATAAGTAGATAGATAGATAGATGATAGATTATATACACTGTGTTTCATATTATCTTTATCATACATTGTGTTTTATAAAATTAATCAACTTTGATCCATTATTTTGCCCATAAAATCCCTTAGTGTTAAAATCGAGGCTTTCTTTTTATATCATTGTATTTATTTTTTTAATTTTCTACTGGCTTACTTACAAAGTTCATATACATTGTTTTATTCCGTATTTTTCAAGCTCCAAATATGTTGATCATGTTCTTTCCTTTAGGTTTTCTAACTCTAACTCTGCACATTTCATTATAATACTTTGCTTTGTCCTTTCAAGATGCCCTTTGAAAGCTTTTATTCATCTATCTTACTGCAGCATTTCCTCCCTTTTTTTTAGCCTTTTTGTGTTCTAGTGCAAAATACAGTCCCCTCTAGCATAATCTGGTGTTTTCTTACTTTCATGTCTTTTAATGATCTTTGGCTTTCTTCTTCACTAATGAATGTCATTCCACAACTTGATATTATCCCACAAATTATCTGGTCTTCAATCATTAGCATTCAGAGCATCAAATATTTTCTTGAGGTTTTTAAATTTAGTTTGGATAGACTAAAGGTTGTATTTTCATTCTCATGGAGTTGTTTTAATTCTCAACTTAAACTTGCACATAAGTAATAGATGGTCTATTCCACCATCATCCCCAGCCCTTGTTTTGGTTGGTGCTATTAACCCTTTTCACAGAAGTAGTCACTCTAATTCCTAGAGAGCCCATTGGATGAAGCCCATGTGTATTGTGGCCATTTATGTTTTTTAAAAGGTATTTGCAGTGGATAAGCCACTACTTGTACAAAATTCTATCATTCAATCCTAAGCCTCATTTCTGTCACCAATGTTCCTATTATAACTCTTTATTCTTTTTTAAAACAAATGGCAATAAACTTATTGTCAATAAGAAAAAATAATTTTAAAAGATCAAAAACAAAAAGAAAAACTTTTGCATTCTAGTTACTACTTATTATTAATGCATCTTGATTGTATGTTCTGTCAATTTCAGACTGTAAAAATTGGTAGAAATCCTCAATTTCTTCATCTTTGACTTCAGTTATGGGTGTATAAATTTGAATTAGTTGTAGTAATATTCTTTTTGGTACAGCAACTCCGTGTACTCCTTCCATTTTCTTTTAATTCTTCTTTGATCATTCAATATTCTACCCTACTATCCTTCAGTATGGCAACTTGACCTTGAATTTGTTCTTCAGTTCTTTCAGCTTAAGAAATGCTGAACTAGTTCAACAATTTTGGTTTTCTCACCCCAGCTCTTCACACATTTCATTATAATATGCTGCTTTGTCTTCCTTTGAAGCTGCCCTTTGAAATCTATTCAGCTCCTTCACTTACTGATTCTTTTCTCTAGCTTTGGCTTCTCATTGCTCTAGTGCAATAATCAGTCTCCTGACAAACATCTCAGTCTTTTCTTCCTCCCCTCTCTTTGCAATGACCACTTGCTTTCCTCATAAATAATACTCTTGATATACTCCCAAAGCTCATCTGGTCTTCATTCATTAGTGTTCAAGGTCTCAAACCTGTTTCTAAGGTAATTTTTAAATTCAGATGAGATAGACTCAAGGCCAAATTTTGGTTCTTAAGGGTTTGATTTCATTTTCTGAATTTGTGTCTGTTCCACAATCAGCACCTGGTCTAGTTTTCACAAATGATATTAAGCTTCTACAGCGATTCTTTCCATAGATATAGTTGATATGATTCCTATGCATACCATCATATGAAATCCATGTGTATAGCCACCATTTATGTTTCTTATAAAAAATAATAAAATTAATAAATCATTGATTATACAGAATTCTATCGTTGTATCTCCAGCTTCATTTCTGTTACCAAGTCCCTGCTTTCTGACTACTAATTCTTTTTCTCTATTCTCAACTTTTGCATTCCAGACACCCATTACTATTAATGCATCTTGGTTGCATGTTCAATCAATTTCCAATTGCAAAAGTTTGTAGAAATCATCTATTTCCTCCTCTTTGGTTCTGGTTGTTGGTGCGTATAATCTGAATGATAGTGGCATTAACAGGACGTCCTTGTACACATGTAGATATTATTCTGCCTCTCAGAACAGTATATTTCAGGATGGATCTAGAAATGACTTTTTTAATCATAAAAGTGATCCTGTTTTTCTTTGACATTTCATCTCCAGCATAGTAGATCATGTGATTTTCTAACTAAAACCATCCTGTGCTGATCCATCTCATTTCACCAATGCTTAGTATGTCAATATTTATGCATTCCATTTCTTTCTTAACAATGTCCAATATTCCTACATTCATGCTTCTTACATTCCATGTTCTAATCATTAGTGTCTGCTTACAACTGTTCCTGCTCATTTGTGCTTCCCAATATGAGGACTCAGCCTCAGATGCATATCTACTCTTCTACTCTAAGTGTTTTGTACAGTATCACCACAATACCAATTCAGACATACCTCCTACACTCCCATCCCTCCTTCTTCTCATTTCAATACCAATTTAATTTCTTGGCTGGGTCCATAATGCAATGTGATAGCTCACAGACCACACAGAGCCATATTGGAAGAGTTAAAAGGTTATAATTCAGATTAATAGCAAAATAAAGTTAAGAGAGCTCCCAAAATGTGCATGCAGACCTATCACCCTAAAGCCTTGAGGCTATAAGTATTCCCAAGTCCTCAGCCCTAACAAAAGCAGCTTCCCCTGTAATTGCCAAAAAAAAAAAAAAAATTCTCAGTCTTGTCAATATTGGCTCTTCCCACCCCAAAATCCCATCTCACATCCAATTCTCCAGTTCGACCATTGCTGCTGCTGCTGCCATCTCAAAATGTGTCCTACATTTCACCGGTTTGGGAGAGTTTTCTCTTCTCTGTATAGGTGAAGAATTCCATTTCTTCTGGTGTGGGAAAAATTTCTATTCTCTGCAGCTGGAGCTGTTCAATTTATTGGCAAAATGTCAACCCAGTTGTAGATCATTGAGACTGGTCAATCCCCTTGTATAATGGTAGCTAGTCAATCCCTTTGTGGACAGGCCAACAAGTGTCACTTGTACAGTCCCATCACTCCACATAGTCAATCATCTGCACTAGAAAAACCATAAAGAGAAGAAACTCCATCCCTTTGGCTTTTCTAGCCAGTAACTATCATATACAAAAGATGGACTTTCTCCTTACAATGTACAATAGCCATTTTCATGACAGTCTAGTATCAGCAACTTTATTCCTCATGTTTTAATCTCTCCCATTTTAGATAGGTAATTTCTGATTTGTCCATTCCTACCATACCACTAATCTGAGGAAACAAGTATGTTCCTTTCTCTGAAGAACCTTTTATTCCAGTTATATTTTAGCATCTGCATCCATAAGTCCAGTCAAGAGCAAACCATCACGTTGCAGCCATCAGCACTAGATCATAGCATGGAACATCTTCTTAGGTTCTGGTCAACTCATCTAAAGCCATCCAAGGCTAAGTCAGCTGCAAACTCAGGAGTCCACACTTTTTGTGTGTTTCAGACTCACTTGTCCCTTCACTCAGTCTTAGCCTTCGCATGGGGCCAAGTCAGCAAGGTGGGAGTCCATATGGCTCCTTGCTTCTCAGATAGTAACCTTTGCTTATCCACGTGCTTATCTACATACATGCTAGGTCAACAAAGCTGATGGAACATGTCCAAACTCAGCCTGTCTCTCCATCACTGCATGACTTCAGTGATCCAGGTGGTCACCAAGAGTAAGCATACTCATCAGTTCCCTTTAGCCTCAAATTTTAGAACAGGGCTCTGATAGGTAGCAAACTTACCCTGACTCAGAAACCAAACTGCTTGTTTTATTTTAAGAGGTCAAATTCCCTCTCATTCTTTCTTTCTTTCTTCCAAATATACATAAAAGGTCAAGGAATATCTATTCAAATGCAAATCTCCTCAGAGTACTAGGTGAAGCTTAATCCTCCCCCAAGGATATGCCCCTTACATATGAGTTACAGTGGCCTGGGAGTGGAGAAGAAATGTTCTTGGGGCTTCTGGACACAGGAGCTCAATGTACTGTTAATTCTCAAGCCTATTGAGACAAAACCTTGAAGGTACCTAAAGTTCTATTAGGAGGATATGGAAATACAGCAATTAATGAGACTAGAGTGAAAATCCGGATGAGAATTGGAAAATAAAAGCAAATGTTGTATGGAGTAGTTGCATCTCCTTTACCTGGATGAATTATTGTTATGGGTAGTATGTCTAATTGGGGAACACTCCCTTTTTCAGATTTTATAAAACTGAGGGCTTATAAATTTGCCCTGAGGCCAGTGTTGATAGGACACGCTAAATGGGAACCATTAGAATTGCCCAAGCCCGCTCAGGTTATTATTTGAAGCAATATAAGATTCCTGGTGGACCAAAGAAGATAACTGCATTGATTGAGGATGTGCTGTAGGTGTTTGTGCCAACAAATTCTCTGTTTAACAGCTCTGTATAGACTGTAAAAAAGTCAAATGTCTTATGGACATTAGCCATAGACTATTAAGGCCTAAAGTAATGCCACCTGTGGCTTCAGCAGTCCCAGACAGGATATCAATGGTGCAGAAAATACAGCAAATCAAAGGAGACTGGTACTCCTTTGTGATAGATCTTGCAAATGTTTTTTTCTCCATTCCAATCTCTGAAAAGAGCCAGTCATAGCTTACTTTCACATGGGAAGGATCACAATTTACATTTATGGTTACAACAAGTTATGTGAACTCACCAGCCTACTTCCATAACCTAATTAGAAGAGAATTAGACTTGGTCCATATATCTAGTGTAAGTATACATTACATTGATGATATCCTGTTCATATCAAACACTGAAGAATAGTCTCGGGATGATTTGAAAACAATGGTTGCACTCATGACCAACAGAGGCTAGTTGACATATTCAGCAAATATCCAGGGTCCTTGGTAATGACCTAGGTAGGCAACCAAAAATAAGCTGATGTCACTACCTACTCCCAAGACTAATAAGAGGCCCAACATTTGACTGGTACATTTGGATTCTGGAGGACTCATATCCCACATTTTGGAATATTGTTAGATCCCACCCATAAAGTTATTCAAAAGAAAACTGTGTTTGAATGGAGACCTGAGCAAACACAGCCTACAGCTGAAATACAGAAAGCAGTCTCACTATCCTTGCCTCTCAGCCCTTATGATCCACAGTCAGACGTGATTCTCAAAGTATCTGCCACCTGTACTTATGCAAATTGGAGCTTATAGCAAAAACTTGAGAAGGCTGTATTATGGGATTCTCGACAAGGAAATTTTCTGATGCTGCTACACAATACACACCATTTGAAAGACTTGCCTGCTTTTGAGCATTGGTTGAGACTGCTTCAGTGACAGAAGGGTATAAGATTATGGTGAGATTTGAGATACTCATCATGTAACAGGTGATGTTAGAGAAATATCCTAACAAAGAAAGTGGCACCCAAAACAGTTCTGTGATAAAATGGAATTGATTCATCCAGAATCAAGCTACTGGGTGAATGCAGGGAGGCACACAACATGTCCACAAGAAAGTAGGCTCTTTTTCTATTTGTCCTACCCTGGGACCTCGAGAGATGCTGCCAGAGCCCATTGCCACATGGACAATGCCCTGTGAACAACTTCCTGCTGATCAGCAAAGGACTGCTGCCTAGTTCACAGATGGCAGTTCCAGGGAATGTGGGCAACATCTGATGTGGAAAGCTACCACATTAAAATCAGTAGATGGCAAGACCTGACTGAGAAAGGCAAGAGCATATCTGTACAACGGGCTGAACCGCATTAGTGATTGGAACCAGTAGGTAAACATGTTGGTACATTCCCTTGAGATGACCAACTGGATCCGTGACATGAGTGAACATGGAAGTGTGGCAGCAATGCTGAAAGCATACACATTCCTCTTTCTCTCTCTGAGGTATAAACACCAATAAAGATTGTCCTACTTGCCAGCAAGAGAGAGATTGCAGATGGCTATGGGACAGGGTCACAGGGAAAGACCCTGCACATAGTTGGCAAGTCAGTTTTATTGGACCAAAAACATTAGTGGCACCCGCTGGCTTCAAAGGGGGCCTCACAGGAATAGACACTCTGAACTCGGCTTTGCATATGCTGTAACTGATGCAAATGCCAAAAATACCATTAAAGTACTGCAACAAAAGATACTGTATCAGTTTGAGCCACCACATTCTATTTCCAAGGAACACAGATGAAGGAATCTGCTTTACAGCCTACAGCATACATCAGTAGGCCTAGAAGCATCATATTAAGTGGGCATATATTACCTACCATCCTCAGAGTAATGGTGTGATAGAGAATTGGAATGGACAATTGAAACATTTCCTATCTAAAACAAGGGGGAATAAGGGTATGAAGAGCTGGCTCACATGCCTTCCTGAATGTGTGCTCACATTCAGTATGAGAGGAGCTAAAGGAAGTTCACCACTAGACAGATTCCTACTTTCCACTTCACCTGAAATTGTTTTCCTTTTGCCAGATGCTGCAGTCTCAGGTCGCAGGATGCAGCTATGGATACCAGGAATAGGTGATTTCTGAGCAAATAATTGTAACAATACCCTTAAACTTATATGTAAGAGTTCCCAAAAGCCTGATGGAGTGGATCGTGCCTTCACTCCATCTTCCAAAAGTAGGATTAACAGTGAATGCTAGTGTTCTACCTAGTTGCTGAGACAGCCCATTGATGGTGTACCTATATAACTCTACACAACATGAATGGAAATGGACTAAAGGTGAAGTACTTGCCAGACCAGTCTTGTTACCTGCGATATGGACTAATAAAGTTCCTAACTCTGAAGTCCCTTCCCAAGGGGGAAAAGTTTGGGTAAAAATAAATTACAAATGGGAAGAAGAAGAAGAATTAATAACCAAGGGTAAAGAAATGAACAAATGGTAATGAAGTAAGGGAAATCTAACATTCTGTTAATACTTCAGCAAAGACTCAAAGCAAAGGAATAACTTTCTCCAGCCAAACTTCAGCGACTAGAAAAGCAAAGCAAAGATATGCTAAAGATTTTTAGATGGAATGTGTTACATTTTATGTTTACTTGAATGTATTTGATCGAAAATGATGTTTGTTCTCTGTCGTGACACTAAGGTATATTGTAAAAATGAGTGCTGTATGCTATAATGATGGTATGCTCTATTCAGAGAAAGTATGCAAGCTTACTAATTGTGATTGGAAATACAAAAAGAAGACATCTGCCCCTCATGAAATGTTTGTTGAAAGCAGCAGAACTAGACAGTAATACTAGAGGGCATAGGACTTAGCCTTGGGGCAAATAAGGTTCATTCAGTACTCTGATAAGTAGTAGAGTGACTTTGTACTTTTGACTGAAGAAATTTACATTTGGAGCCATCCACTCATGAAGAGATAGGCTGTGTTTAGGTATGATTCATCAACACCATTAACCTAGTATCCACGGATGTATGGATAAGCACAAAAGAATTGCTGGCTTTGAGAAGCAGGGGGTCGTGAGGATCCTCATCTTGTTGACCTGGCCCCATGGAGGGGCTAAAACAGAGTGAATAAACCAGTTGGTCCAAAACACAGAAAAGAAGATGAACTCCTGAGTCTACAGCTGATGTCCATCTGGACCTAGTAACTGATAATTGGAGACGAGCTGACCAGAACCCAAGTAGATGAAGACAAGATGTTTCATGCTATGAGCTTGTGATGATTGCTGAAATTTGATGGTATGTTCTTGACTAGCCTTTGCTCAATACAGATGCTAAATGATCTAACAGAAGGAACAGAAGATGCTTCAGAAAAGGAATGTGCTTGTTTCTCCAGAGTACTGGTTTGATAGGAAGAGGCAAATCAGAAATTGACTACCTAAAATGAGGAAGATTATGGCATAATACATGAAATTGCTGGCTGCATGCTTTCATAAACACAGTTCTTATGATTGTAAGGGGAAATCTGAATTCTTAATTGTGAAGGTGAGAGCTAGAGAAGCCAGGGAGTGGTCTCTGGGTGTCTAAGGTTTATCATTCAGATGTCTTCTCTAGTCAATGATTAAATGTTTATTTTGTACTGAAGTAATCATTGTATTAGGAGAGACAATTAGGATGGGACACAAGCCCCACCCTGCCAGAGGTATATATAAATTCAGCGGACCTCAGTATCAGGCCCTTTTTTTCTCCATTGGAAAAGTTTGCTCACATAGGACATAGCTTCCAGCTGCTCACCAGTCTCTACATCATCAGCCCTGTCTCCCACAGTCACCATAGCTGTGCCACAAGTGACAGTCTACAAGATCCTAGCCTGGCTTTTCTTTAAAGAAGATTATAGTCCTTGGTTTTATTCCTAGGTCCATGACCCACCTTGAGTTGGTTTTTGTATATGGAGTGAGGTATGGATCATGCTTGAGTCTTTTGCAAATACTTTTCCAATTTTGCCAACACCATTTCTTAAAAAGGCTGTCATTTCCCCAATTAACTGATTTCATCTCCTTGTCAAAAATCAGATGACCACAGATAGATGGGCTGATCTTCGGGTGCTCAATTCTACTTCATTGATCTATGTGTCTGTCATTGTACCAGTGCCATGCTGTCTTAACCACCATGGCAGTGTAGTAAGATTTGAAATCAGGGAGTGAGATACTTCCTACCTTTCTTCTATTTTTAAGGAGTGCTTTGCTTATTCAGGGCTTCTTTCCATTCCAAATGAAACTGGAGATTGCCTTTTCCATCTCCTTGAAGAATGGGATTGCCTTTTCCACCTCCTTGAAGAATGGAATTGGTATTCGTATTGGGATTTGGGATTGCATTAGACATGTAAATTGCCTTTGGTAGCACTGCCATTTTCACAATATTGAGTCTTCCTATCCATGAGCAAGGGATTTTCTTCCACTTCTCCAGCTCTCTTTTTGTTTCTTGTAGTAACATAAACAGTCTTCCAAGTATCCTGAAAAACTTACAACCAGGAGAGGATAAAATAGATGAATGGGATGTTCTAAGAATCAAATCCCTATGCACATCCAAAAACTTCTCCAATAGGGTAAAAAGGGAAGCCACAGACTGGGAAAAAGTATTTGGTAATGATATGTCAGATAAGGGACTTATATACAGAATTTATAAAATACTTGAACACCACAACAAAATAAAGGTAAATAATCCAGTAGAAAAATAGGCACAGGATATGAACAGACATTTCACCGAAGAAGACATTCAGATGGCTAACAAGCACATGAAGAACTGTTCAAAATCCCTAGTTCTAAGAGAGATGCAAATCAAAATAACTATGAGATATCATCTAACCCCAATCACAATAAAAATTTAAGAAAACAGCAAGCAACAAATGTTGGCAAGGTTGTGGAGAAACTGGAACCCTTATTTACTGTTGGTGGGAGTGTAAAATGGTCCAACCACTGTGGAAAGTGGTATGGTACTTTCTCCAAAAAGTTGCAAATAGAGATACCATTTGACCTAGCAATTCCACTACTGGGGATATACCCCAAAGAGACCATAACTGACATCCAAGCAGATATGTGCACACCCATGTTTACCACAGCTTTGTTCACAATAGCAAGGAGTCGGAAACAACTTAAGTGCCCATCAACAAACGAATGGATAGAGAAGCTATGGTATATTCACACAATAGAATACTACATTGCATTGAAAAACAAAGAACTCATGCAATATTATTCAAAATGGATGACCCTGGAGGACATTATGCTGACTGAAGTATCTTAGTCACAAGAGGACAAATAGTGTATGGTGCCACTGTTGTAAAGCAGAACTGACCTCAAGGTTGGTAGGAGACTGAGAAGGATGGGTCCAATAATGTATACGGCATTGAAACAGATGAGGGAGAAAACTGTTTTAAAGAGAAAATTATTAGATATTTTTGTCATGACAGGAGTCCAGGGCCAAACCTGAGTAGTGAAGCAGACCTGGGGGGAGGGATTGTAAAACAAAAACAGAATTTTTCATTTACTTTTCAAGAGGGTAGTGTACTAGGGGGGAGGGTTGGGAGCAGAGAAAAGTGCAACAATGAATGAATGGAAATCCAAAGTCTCTGTAAATTTTCATTGAAATTAATAATAAATTTTTAAAAAAGAAAATATAGAAATCAATGATGTAAAGAGGCAATGTCCAGCAATTAATAAAAAAATCAGTAGATAAGTATGCATCATTCTTGTGGATAGATCACAAGTCAGTTCACAAAGTAAATCATAAGTTTAATAGGTATAAATCATATAATGCATATATTCTCTGACCATAGTGGAGTAAAGAAAAAATCAATAATAGAACAGAAAGATAGAAAATCCTATAAAAATTAAAAAATGCATTATTAAACTACCAGTGGGTCAAGGAAAAACATCAAAAGAGAAATAAATTTCCTGGAGTCAAATTAAAATGAAAGCACAGAGTATCAAATTTATGCAATATAGCAGAGTGAAATTTACATGAAAAATTAAAATCTTTAAATCCTAACTCAACAATTCCAATGACTGAAAAAGGAAAACAAACATAGGCTAAATGTCCAGAAGAAAGGAAATTGCAAATATCACACAATAAATAAGATCAAAGACAGAAAAACAGGAGAGGGGATCAATATCACCTGAATTTCATTCTTTGGAAAGATTTTCTTTTTTTTTAATTTACAAATTTTTAACTACATGGTCAAAGATAGTAAGAGTAAAAAATAGAAAAACTAAAAATGAAGAAGGTACATTACAACTGTTTAACAAGCAGATACAATGTGAGGTCGGCCAAGGCAAGGCCATAAAGTAGCTTCTTAACTTCTCTTTCCAACTTAGTAGCAGCAAAAGCAACCTTTTGGGTTTTCTCTCCCACATTGTAGAAACAAATGATAACTATCTTGACTGTACATCTTCTTAAGCCCCAAAATTACAAAAACAAACCACGTTTCTATGAAAATGGAGCAACAAATCCCACCACATATGATATCAACTGTATAAGGAGCAGTGGTAATGTGGGGGTGACTGAGTCTGACTTCTGCCTCATAAAAGGGAACAAACTGCTTCCATCAATAACAGCTATAGTATCAAACAAGTAACTATGTAGTCAAACATGCCACCCTTCATGCTCCTGCACCTATTTATATGAATCATTGAGTCCAATATACACTGCCAATTGACTCACAGACTTTACTCACAATTAGGAGGCAAATAAATTGGGGGTGAGGTAGACAAAGGGAAAGTCCAGGTTTGGTGAACAGCAGCCCCAAGATAGACTAACATTAACATACAATTCTTCAATTATTTCAGACAACTTATCAGTCAACAAGTAAAAGTCTAGGTTCAGTTCAGCAGCACAAATAAACCTCTGGCTTCCTCAATCACCTTGCAAGCTTTGTCTCATAGCCATCATGACTCAGCTTTTCATTCAAGAGTCAAGAAACAAAATGCTTACCTTTGGTTCCATTTACAGGGTTCTTTCAGGCTACACTTTGCCAGTCTTTTCATAGTCTCTCTACAGTCTCCCCACAGTCTCTCCACAGTATGAAGAGAGTTTTCTTATATTACTCCCACAGGTGATAACGATTTTCAAGACCATGCATCCACAGCTGAGGTAGCCGGAGACCATGCCCCCAGCAGGATCTAATGAAATTGATAGGAAAGCCATTTTTCAAATTTCTAATACCAAAACGACTGACCCAGGAGAAATAAAAGAGAATTATGACAGAATATTATTAAATAACATATCCCAACATACTGGTTAAGCTAGATAAAACAGGCAAATTCTTAGAAACAAACACACACAAGCTACCCAAATTCACTCAAGAGAAAATAGAAAGTTTCAACAGAACGAAACTTAAATTTGAAAACCAAATAAAAGCCCTAAGTTGCAATATTGAAGGATTCTATTGGCAATATATTGCATGACTCAGAAAGCATCAAAAGAAGATGGAGGGAATACACAGTATCTCTGTACCATTGACTGACACTGAAAAATTTCAGGAAGTACCATATGAACAGGAGCCAATGGTAATGAAGGAAGAAGTAGAAATTGCATTAAAGGAAGTCACTGGTTAAAAAAAAAAAAAAGGCCCAAGGAATCAATGGGATGCTAATGGACTTGTTTCAATTAACAGATGCAGGCCTGGACACATTCACGAGTCTAGGCCAGGAGATGTGGAGGACAGCTGTCTCACCAATGGATTAGAAGATCATATTTGTTCCCATTATCAAGAAAGGTGATCCATAGAATGTGAAAACTATCAAACAATAACGTTAAAATTACATGCAAGCAAAATACTGCTGCAGATCATTCAAAAATGGCTGTTGTTGTTGTTGTTGTTGTTGTGTTGTGCCGTCAAGTCTTTACGACTCATAGCGACCCTATGCACAACAGCCCTAAACCATGCTCTATCCTGCGCCAACCACACTGCCTCGGACACACCCATCCCGATTACCCCAGTCACCGAACCAATCCATCTCATAGAGGGTCTTCCCCTCCTGTGCTGTCCCTGCACCCTCCCAAGCATGATGTCCCTATCCAAGGACCTGTCCCTCCTGGCAACATGTC
>NW_006399810.1:8994312-9012677 GCF_000299155.1 Elephantulus edwardii
TTCACATCTGCCAAGTCCCTTCAGAAAATATCTTCCATTGTCCAAATAATGATCTGACAGCTTATATCTGAAGCTTTCTTGGATTCTGTGATTCCAAACACGTCAACTGCTGACATTTTTTTTTTTCTTTTGACCAGTGTCTCTTAAGTTTAGTTGTACTGTCTCCAAGGGAAGGTGACGTGTCCTGTAGAACTCTTGAGTAGATTATCGGCTTATCCTGTGTACCTGCAATATGCCTCTTCACTATTATCTGAGGTGACTTCCACCTGTGCACAGCTTCCAGGCTTCCCCTCTGCCCAGGGGTACGTTCTCGATGTCCCCAACACCTCCTGCCGACGGCTTTTCCTGTGTACCTGCAATATGCCTCTTCGCTATTATCTGAGGTGACTTCCACCTGTGCGCAGCTTCCAGGCTTCCCCTCTGCCTCGGGGTGCGTTCTCGTGTCCCCAGCACCTCCTCCCGACAGCTTTTCCTGTGCAAGTCAGAAGTTCAAGTAAGATTAAGAAGAGGCGTGGCAATAGGGTTATCATTACTGATGTCAGATGGATTGTAGTTGAAAGTAAGGAATACCAGAAGAATGTCTACTTGTGCTTTATTGACTAAGCAAAGGCATTTGATTTTGTGATTCATAAAACATTATGGCTAACATTGAAAAAAATGGGAATCTCAGAGCACTTAATTTTGTTCATGTGAAACTTATACCTAGACCAGCAGGCCTTTATGTGAACAGAGCAAGTGAACACTACATTGGTTTAAAATTAAGAAGGGAATGCACCAGGATTTTATTCTTTCTTCATACCTATCCAATCTCTATGCTAAGTAAATCATTCAAGAAGCTGGACTCTATAAAGAAAAATGTGGCATCATGATTGGAGGAAAACTCATCAATAACTGCATTATGCAGATGACATAACCTTGCTTGCTGAAAGTGAGGAAGACTTGAAGCACTTGTAGAGAATCAAACAGTAAAGCTTTCAATATGGAATGCATTTCAATGTCAAGAAAACAAAGGTTCTTGCCACTGAACCAATATACAGCATCATGATAGATGGAGAAATGATTGAAACTGTCAACAACTTCACTTTACTTGGATCCTCAATAAACATCCTTGGTACAATCATTTAAGAAATCAGGAGATGTATCATACTGAAAAAGTCTGCAGTTCAGGACCTCTCCAAATTGTTGTGGAGTAATGATGTCAGTTTGAGGATGACAGAATTTTTGCCTTTGTGATGTTGGAGGTGTTAAACAAAAGTGTTGAACAGTGCATGGACTATCAAAAAACAAACAAATATGTCTTGAAGAGGGTGCAGCCAGAGTGCTCTTTGGAGGCAAAAATGATGAGGTTTTGCCTCACATACTTCAAGCATGTTGGTAGGAAGAGCTATTCCTTGGATAGAGACATGATGCTGGCAAAGGAGAGGAAGATCCTCAACCAGATGGACTGACAGGGTGACTGCTGCAATGTACTCTTCTGTGTCAGGAGGTGTGAGAATGGCACAGGATAGGACATGGTTCAGATCTATTATACATTGGGTGGCTAAAGGTCGTACTCCACTACACAGCACCAAAACAACAACGGAATGAAAACTTGTGAAGAGATAGTTGTTGTTGTTGTTTTGTTGTTGTTGTCATTGTGTACCATCGAGTCAGTACCAACCCATAGTTGACCACCCCGTAAGTTTTCAAAGGAAATTACTCACCCAGCTGGAGATTTCTCATCTTTCGCCTATGGATCAGCTGTGAACTCAAACACTATGTCTTCAGAATTATAGCCCAGCTTCTTATCACCAGGTTACCAGACTAATTTCTAAATATTTTCTGAACCATGAGGGATGGGGAGAAATCTTGAAACAAATTAGTTAACTTGGGAATTTTAAGGAATAAATGACAAATACTTAAGGAATAAGTGACACCAAGATTGTTTGAAAATATTATAAAATGGAATAAAGAGAAGAAAATGATATTCTATATTTTATTCTATGAATAAAGCATAAAACTGATACTAAAATCTCAGAAAGCAACCACAGAAAAAGAAAATTACAAGCCTATATGCCTTATGATGCAGATTCAAATAGCCTCAAAAATACACTAGTAAATAAAATGCAAAATTGTCTTCAAAAATCATACACCATGATCAAGTGGGATTTATTCCAGGAATGCAATGATAGTTCAACATCTGAAAATCACTCAGTGTAATATACCCCATCAACATGACAAAACAAAAGGATGGCATTATCATCTTTGCACGAATAAAAAAAAAAGCAGTTGTGAAGGGCACAGGTATAACATCAGGGTGGCTGAGTTTGACTTCCACCCACTTCAGAAAGTGGAACTGTCCCCAACAATAATGTCCATAGCACCATACATATAGCAATATAATCAAACTTGCTTCCTCACATGCTCCTGCACCTATTTTTTACCCATCATTGAGTTTGATGTTCAGTGCAAGACTCACAGACTTAACTCACAGTTGTGGAATTATTAGGAAAAGAGGCTGGGTAGTGGGAGAGGCAAAGACTATGACACAATGTAAGCCTGCGTTTAGTCCAGCAGTCCAAGCCAGAATAATAAAACACAATTCCTCAATAGTTCAGACAGCTTCTCAGGCAACCAGTGACATTCTAGTTCAGTTTAGCAGGACAAATTTCAGAAGGCTCTGGTTTCCTCAATCATCAAGCAATTTTTTTCCCAGAGTATTTAAAATTTAGCCTTTCCTTCAATAATCCAGCAAGCAAAATCTTAAACTATAGCCATTATTTCCAGGGTTCCTCTGGTTACACCTTGCAACAGTCTCTTCACATTCTCTGTACCATGATCTCTCAGTGTTTTAACAGTCCCTCCATCACTGTCTCTTACAGAGTGGAACGTGTTCTCTTGTATTGGTCCCACAGCTGTTGATTTGCAAGACACGTGCAATGGCTAGAAAATAATCCATTTTAAAGGATTCTGAGACCCCAGGGGTTTATAAAAACCAACACTCTTTTGAAGAAAAGCCTAAAGAAAATTAGAGTTGAAGAAAAAAGACTCAATATGATTCAGAAAGATATGCTAAACCAACAGGTAACCTAGTACTTCATGGAGAAATATTGAGAACATTCCCCTTAAATTGGGAATCAAACAAGAAGACCTAGCTGGTTCCTAATTTCACAAGAGTATATTAGAATACCTAGCTAGAGCAATAAGACAAGGGAAAAAATTTAAATTATCCATATTGGAAAAGAATAAGAAGATTTATCTCTATTAGCACAGTATATGATTCTGTATATATATATTATATGATTCTTTCTTAGAAAGAGATATCATGTTTGGAAAAGTAGATCAGTAAAAGAGAGAAGGACCTCCAACTAGACTGACTGTTACAGTGACTGCTGCAATGGGCTCAAGTGTGTCAGAGATGAAGATGGCACAGGATAGGATGGGTTTCAAATCTGTTCACAGAGTGTGTGTGTGTGTGTGTGTGTGTGTGTGTGTGTAAAAGAATGAATGAAAAATTTCTGGAGTGTATAAAGGAATTTAGCATAGTTTCAGGCCACAGGTGGACAAATTAAAGTCAGAAGTGTTTCTACAAACCAAGAAGATATCTGAAATATAAGGAGAGAATTTCATTTAAGACAGCATATAAGAGAATAAACTATTCAGGAATACTTGTAATCAGAGACTTAAAAGATTTATACAATGAAGATTATAAAGCACTACTGAAAGAAACTAAAGATTTAGATAAATTGAAAGATGTTACGTGTTCATGAATTAAAGAATTTAATACAGTTATGACTGTACTACTCAAAGCAGTTTATTGATTCAATGTAATTAAGTTCCAAAACCTCACTTTATAATAATAATAAAAAAATCTTCTCAAGTATATGGACTAGAAGGATAAAGAAGAATAATGTAGGTAGATTCACTCTTACTGATTTTAAAACACACTATTCAGCTACAGAAACCAAAACAGCCCCTTAATGATGAATTTTAAAAACCCCACTATTTTTGATCTTTAATTAAAATAAAAAATAAACAAAAAAGTAGTTGTCTTAGAAATTTGGAGTAAAAATAACTGCTATTGTTGTTTTTGTTAGGTATAATCAAGGTGAATACAGCACATAACGACCTCATGATTCCCCCTCGCCCTATCCAGCACCATTTTTATGATCTCTGATATGCTCAAGTCCATTGTTTCAGCCACTATGTCAGTCCATCTTGTTGAAAGTCTTCATCTCTTTCTCTTACCCCCTACTTTCACTAACATGATAGCCTTTTCCAAGCTGGGCCTTACCTGACAATATGCCCAAACTATTTGAGATGAAATTTCACCATCCTTGCCTCCAAAGAGAACTCTGGTTGCACTTACTCCAAAACAAATTTGTTCTTTGACAATCCGAGAAATATTTAATACTAATTGCCAACAATACAATTCAAAGGTAATGATTCTTCTTTGGTCTTTACTCATTGCCCAACTTTCAGGTGCAAAGGAAGCAATTGAAAATACTGCGTCTTGTATCAAGTACACCTTAATCCGTAAAGAGACTTCTTTAGCACTTTGGAAAAGTCCTTGTCAGATTTTTCTCAGTATAACACGTCTTTGGATTTCCTTACTACAGACAACTTCAATCTTTTATATATCTATGTTGCCTATTAGTCAGTGGTGAAGATTTTTGTTTTCTTGTTGTTAAAATGTAATCTGTCCTGAAGGCTGTAATCTTTGATCTTCTTTAGTAACTGCTTCAAGTCTTCTTCACTTCCTGAAAACAAGATTGTGTCATCTGCATAACACAGGTTGTTTATGAATCTTCCTCTAATCCTGATACCACTTTCTTCTATATAGTCAAGTTTCTCAAATTATTAACTTAGTGTGAAGATTCAATAAGTATGGAGAAAGAAAATAAAAATCCTGATACACACCTTTCCTGATTTTGAACAATACAATATCTGCTTGTTCCATTTAGACAATAGCTTCTTGATACATGCTTGATAAAGGTTTCTCATGAGCACAATTAAATGTTCTGATTCCACTTCTTCTCAATATTATCTATTATTCACTATGATCTACACAGTGAAAGTCTTTTCACAAGTCAATAAAATATGAGTAAACATCTTATTGGTATTCTCTGTTAAAGCATAATCAAAATCCATCTGACATCAATAATGATATCCTTTATGACACAGCCTCTTCTTTTTTTTTTGTTAAATCCTTTTTCTATTGACACAGTGACTGTAAGCATGGACTCAAGCATGTCAGAGTATAGGACGAGGCTCAGATCTGAAGTCTATAGGGTCACTATGCGTCATAGATACCTAATGACTCCGAACACCAATTATTTGTAATCAGACAACTTTTTCTTATTTTTGTGAATTAACCTTTCTGATTATTTCAGCCACTAATATGTAAGCTACTTGAGGAGAGCAACTGCCAATAAAGAAGTAATATAAAGTGAAATCAAACAGTATCACTGGTATTACGGCAAAATAAAAGTCGAAGTAAATAAAAACACCCACATATGGATCACTCAGGCAGCCCTGGGGCTATGACGGGGTCTGTGGTGTTTACACAACAGAGGAAAGAATTGTCTTGTCTTCCCAGAGTTTATAATCTAATAAAGGAAATGAAGCATGCTCATAAAGATAATCATGAAAGGTGACATGAGATTAAATGTACAGGACAAAGCCCATTGGGAGTTCAAAACAGTTCAACTAAGAATAGGGATGATTTCAAGAGACGATGATGACATCTGGGGTTGGACAGCCAAATCTGTAGCTTCAATGCAGACAGAGCAGAGCAGGTGGAAGAAACTGGGCCAGCAGAGATGGAGAGCGTGGATGTGAGTACTGTTGGAGAAATGCACTGACTCAGCCACAGGGTCCTCGTGTTCCCTCAGCCAGATCAAGTGGGAGATTCTTAACAAATCTTTGCACCACTCACACAGAACATCCTTGTAGACCCCTGGGTTGGAGAACCAGAGTATACAATGGGAGGGCATAGGTTTGGAGTCTTCAATCACTGTTTTGTACATAGAGTTTTCTGCTGGAGAAGAGTCTTGAATATACTATGGATTTTCAGGAAGCTCTGGGGACATCGTCCATAGGAATTGCACTCCTAACCCAAAGGTGACACCTCTCTGAAGGTCAAATACGTCAGCAGTTCTGTGGGAGAAAGATGGACAATCTCCTCCCATGCCATTTACAGCCTTCTGTAAACTTGCTGGAGGGTCAACTATGCATCTGTTCCAACCCAACAACAATGAGCTTGAGTTAAAGCTCACTGACCTCTGTCAGCAAACTGACACAGCCTCTTCTAAATTCAGATTGAATTTCTGGTAATTCTCTGTGGATGTACTCTGCCAGCCATTTTTTACATAATCTTCAGCTAGGTCTTACTTATTTGTGATATTAATTATATTGTTCAATAATTTCCACTTTCTATTGGATTAATGGGGAGGGGCAGGGAACAAGAACAAATACAGATCTCTTCCAATCAATTGACTTGGTCTTCCAAATTCCTTAGCATAAACTCATCCACCAGTTTGCTGTACTGTAATAGCCTCTGTGTTGCTGGATTCTGGAAGTTATGCCACTTGTATTTCCAATACTAGCAGGGCCTCTTGTAGAGGACTGATTTCAGTGGAGCCTTCAGACTAAGACAGAGTTGGTCATCCACTCCTAAAATAACAGGCCTTTGAACATTCTATGAATAACAGAGGAGTACCAAGCACTAAATGAGTAAAAACATTCAGGAATATTCATTGTATTTCTTTATATTTGCAAAACAAAAAACTTAGAAAAAATAAAAGGCAAACAAAATGCTATTGTTGTTGTTGTTGCTGTTAGGTGCTGTCAAGTCAAGTACAATTCACAGTGATCCTATGAATTAAAGATCTGAACTCTGTTCTATCCTGTGCCATACTCACACTTGCTGACACACAAGAGCCCATCGTGGCAGTCACTGTGTCAATTCAGTCAATTCATGTCAATCCTGGATGAGGGTTTTCTTCTCCTTTGCTGATTCTCCACCCTTCCCAGCATCATGTCACTCTTCAAGGAATAGTCCCTCCTAGCAACATCCCCAAGCTATGTGAGGCAAAGTTTCATCATTCTTGCCAAAAAGAAAGAACTTGAGAATTTTTACCACAACTTGCAGTCCAAACTGATCAAACAGTCAGTCAAGTTGCATTAATAGTAATTGGTGAAAGATATGCAAAAGGGGAAAACAGTGAAGAAGGGATAGTAGTTGGAAAATTTAGGCTTGGTGATATAAATGAGGCTGGAAATTGAATGACTGAATTTTGTATGTATAATTATTTATTCATTGCAAATGTTGTTGTTGTTCTTATGTGCCGTCAAGTTGCTTGCGACTCATAGCGACCCTATGTACAACAGCCTTGCTCTATCCTGTGCCAATCGCACTGCCTCTGACACACCCATCCTGATTACCCCAGTCACTGAATCAATTCACCTCATAGAGGTTCTTCCCCTCCTGCGCTGTCCCTCTACCCTCCCAAGCATGATGTCCCTCTCCAAGGACCTGTCCCTCCTTACAACATGTCTAAAGTATGTCAAATAAGACCCCGGAATCTTTGCCTCCAAGGAGTAGTCTGGTTTAACCCTCTCCAGGATGAACCTGTTTGTTTTTTGGCAGTCTATGGTACATTCAATACTCTTTTCCAGCACCACAACTCAAATGCATCAATTCTCCTTCTATCCTCCCTAGTCATTGTCCAACTCTCTGATGTATAACAAGTGATTGCAAAGACCATGGCCTGTATCAGATGCACCTTAGTCTCCAGAGACACACCATTGCTCTTGAGTACTTTAGAGAGGTCCCTAACTGCAGACTTTCCCATCGCAATACGTTTTTTGATTTCCTGGCTGCTGGTGCCAAGAGTGTTGACTGTGGAGCCGACCAAACCGAAGCTGTGAACAATCTCAAGCTCTTTGCCATCCATCCTTATGCTGCCAATTGGTCCAGTGGTGAGAATCTTTGTCTTCTTGACATTGTGCCTCAGTCCATATGGATCTCATCTGATGGAATCAGATTGATTACACTTGTGGAAGAAATTGTTGGAGAAGCTCAATATTGGCAGCCAAAATTAGGCCAGGAACAGACTATGGGTCAGATTAATTATTCGTATCTAAGTTCAAAATGAGGCTGAATAAAGTGAAAACAAGTCCACAGGAACCAAGATATGATTTTGAGTCAATTCCATGTGAATTTCAAGATCATCTTATGAAATATGTTCAAGACATTGAACACCAATGATTGAAGACGAGCTGAGTTATGGGTTGATATCAAGTATACCATCTGTGAAGAAAGAAAAAGGTCATTACAAAAACATGGGAGAAAGAAAAAAATAAAAATGTAGGTCAGAAGAGACTCTGAATGTTTTCTGTAGTGTTGAGAAGCCAGCACAAAAGGAAAAAAACATGCCACACTAAAAGAGGTGAACAGATATGGCAGCTGGGGAGGAAAAGGGAAAGTATTATAATGGAATGTGAAGATAAGTGGATTGGAGAATAAAAAGGGAAGAAAGTTCTGTGCATTTCTCAAGCTGAAAGAACTGAAAAATAAACAATATGAGACTAGCAAAATAACTTCCATAATTGAATTCACATAACGGTGCCACTGATGGGTATCAATAATAATGATAATAAACCTATATTTATTGAATTATAAACATGTTCAAATATATTGTCATCTTAAAAGACTAAGTTACAAATTAAGAGAAGTTTGAATGAGGGGTTGGTGAGTGAGACTATGTTCTCATGGTGAAAACAAAACGTGGTAAGATTTTTACCAAATACTAATAATGATTATTTATTAATAAAAAGATCAAATTTATCTTTACTTTTTCCTTTTAAATCTGTCTCTATTACATAGAAACTTTTTCTTCTGATAAAAATTACATTTTATTCCACATTTTTAGTTGCAGGTGTAGGGTTATACCTAAGTATGCTTGAATCTTTGCCTTTCAACAGTAGCTCCTCATTAAAAGTTAGTGCTGTAATACAGTCTATATTTAGCAAAATTGCTATAAGCCGCTCCTATTTATCCTTTTGTGACCATGTTGATAAAAACACCTGGTGATTCAGACACCAGGAACACTGGCATTATCCCACATTCTGATCTCATTCAAGTTGGCCTGTTGCCTGATTAATGAGTTGTGATATCATAGTTTGTGAGAATGCATGCTTAAGCAGGCAGAAGGTATAAGACCAAATGAAGGTCAAGAAAACTAACTAAATAAATTATAAAGAACACCGAAGAAGGGGAAAATAAGTGTAAAGATATTTTAGTTAAAAAATCTTTTTAGAATTCCTAAGCACATAGTTGATTTTTAATGTTCTGTTTATGGTCATCTAAACTTGAAAAATCAAGTGAAGCATGTGTCAGTCAGTATATATTAGGATATTTTCTAAAAAATATTGTGATATCTTTGCCCTTCAAAAGTAAAAGTAAAGTAATTTAAGTTTTAGGATTCTCAAAAAAAGTTTTAGATTAGACTGTAAACAAGGTAGTTATAGATTCAGCATGACTTAGGCAAAGAAATATATTGAATTCTCTTATAAAATTTGAGTTTGGGGAAGAGATAATGTCAAAATAGATTTCCACTCTTCTAGTTGGATCTAGAGTGAAAACTAAATCCCTATCTCTTGCGTAACATTAAGATTTACACTCTCAGAAATCTTTTGAGTCAGAAGTGACTCAATAGCGGTTATATGGTGATTGTCTCATGTAACAAGTCTTTGAGAAGAGAGATGGATTAAGAACAGGACTGCTTCTAATTGAAGTCATAGACATGAGCTGGGAGCATCATGATTATTGTTGCACGAAGGCTAAGACCTAGCCAATGCCTTAAATCACTTGTCAGTGCTTATGACTTGATTTGACCCAACTTCAGTAATTTTTCCAACTAAAAATGTAACCAAAAGAAAATGAAAGCTCATCAATAAGCATAAATTGGATCATCACACATATCTGTAAAAGCAATCAGTGTATCTTCTGTTATTTACCATTTGGTCTACAACCCCAAGATGATATATTTCTTATTCATTTTAAGAACTGAACTTACCTGAATGAAAAAGAATGTCTCTCAACCCAACAGAAGATAACTATAATTTTATTGAGCATATAAACATGACTAACTCAAAATGAGAAGAAACACATGCAAAGATCCATTAGTAATTGGCATAAGGAATGTAAAATGTATGAATATAGGAAAAATCAGGAAATGATAAAAAAATGAAATGAAGCAAATATCCACATACAGGAAATAGTGAGTTGAGATTAACTGGTAGTGGACATTTTTAATCATTTTATAGTCTACTATAGTAGGAAAGAAATATTTTAAAAAGTGGTGCAACATTCATTATTGAAAAGAACATCTCAAAATCTAATTGTGTTACATTTATACAATGGAATATTATTAAGCATTCTGGAGCAAGGATTTTATAAAATACTATTTAACATTGGTCTGGTGTCCTAGTGGCAAGAAGCTTTCAAAATAGATGGCTCTTGGTTTGAGGCCACCAGCTACTCCACAGGAGGATGGGCAGTCTCCTCTTGTGTGGTTAACTCCCTCTGAAAACCCGCCAAAGTGTCAGTTAGGGGTTGGTTCCAAAGCAATAATACACAACAACAACTATATATCATGGTCGAGGCCAAAGAGCATTATGCTGAATGAACTTACTCAATCTCATAAGGACAAATCTTGCATGGGGCCATTATTGTAAAAATAGAAGGATAACTAGTAAAATGTGTTCAAAAAGTTCAAAGGGGAATGAGAGGGGACAGGAGGGTTGGGAGGGATGGAAATCATGTAGTCCCATAATTTGGTTGGCAATACAAAAAGTGAGGGAATTAGGAAAGATTCAGTGGGGACCTGAAAAGACAGGATAGTCCTGTGCATTGATCAATGGTGATGACTTTCATAAAGAACAGTGTATGGGAATGATGATATGAAATACAATGTGAAGGAGTGTATGAAACACAATGTACATAAATAGAGGACAGCATGTACAAATTTGGTATGCAAACCAGTATTTCTTAAAATTTAAAAATATGACATTTCAAAATCTGTCCTAAAATATAATGTTGTTAGTGATAGGACTCTATCCATACACAGATAGAGAATATCCATTAATATGACTATGATTCAAATATACATACCAACTGCTAAAGCCAAGATGAAGAATTTCTGGAGTCTGAAAACTACAGAACATGCAATCAAGATATAGTAATACTAACTGATGATAGAAATGCAAATGTTAGAAATGATAGAAAGCAAAGAAAGACTGACCATTAGAAAAACAGTCTTGCTGACAAAAATGAGGCTGGAAATCCATGATAGAAATTTGTGTAACTCATTTTTTACTAGTTTCTTATATTATGTTTCAAAAACAATGTTGGTCACTCAGCATAATGTTCACCAGTGTTTTGTTATTCTTGAGTACTGCCTAGTATTCCAGTGAACTAACTCAGCCTCATAAGAATAAATATTGCATAAGACCATTATTATAAAAACAGAAGGATAATCAGTAAAATGTGTACAGAGACCCAAGGAGGGAAGAGGTGGGAGCAGAGAGATGAGAAAGGAAAGGGGGGAAAACACAGGGTTGCACAATTTGATGGATGAAGTGAGGGCATGAAGGAAATGGAAAGGATCTGCCAGGGACTTGAAAAGACAGGGTAATTAATGATGGACAAGGTTTAATGATGATTAATTTTATAAAACACAATGCATGGAAATGATTGTATGAAACACAACATGAATGAAGAATAGGTGAAATACAATTTATTAAAATTTTGTAAGCAAACCAATAATAAATAAATACATGCATATATACATAAAAAGAAGATGGAAGGAATATAGAGTCACAGTATGAAAAAGAATTTGTTGACACTGAACCATTTCAGGAAGAAAGTAATAAAAAAACAAATTGTACTGAAGAAAGAAGTCCAAATTGCACTGAAGTCATTGAGAACACTTAAGGCCTCAGGAAATGAGGGACTATCAATAAGATGCTTCAGCAAACAGATGCAAGCCCTGGATTTGTTCATTTACCTTTCCCAAGAAATTTGCAAGACAGCTACCTGGCCAACTGACTGGAGCAGATATATATTGGGCAATTAAAAAAAATTAATGTGATTCAACAGAAGGTGCTAATTATCAAGTACTATTAACATCACATGCAAGTAAGATCTTGCTGAAAATTATTTTAGAATATCTGAAACAATGTATTGACAGGGAACTATCAGATATTCAAGTTGAATTCAGAACAGACTCACAAATTGTTCATATCACACAGCTGTTGGCTGAAAGCAGAAGATACTAGAAAGATGCTTGGGTTTTGTTTTGTTTTTTTGCTATGCAAAGGTATTTGATTGTGTGAACCATAACAAATTATTGATAACATTCAGAAGAAGGAATATCCCAGAACACTTAACTCTGCCATTTGGAGCCTGTCCATTGAACAGGAAGCAGTTGTTCAAATGGAGCAAGAGACCTCCAGTTGGAGTAAGATTCATCAATAATTTGCATTATAAAAATGACAACTTTGCTTGTAGAAAGGGGAGAAGAATTAAAGTACTTGTAGAATTATATCAAAGAGCACATCCTTCATTGTAGGTTAAATTTCAAGATCAAGAAAAAAAATCTTACCACTGGACTAATAGATCCATAAAGAGAGAAAAAATTTAAGTAGTCAATAATTTCATAAAAAAATTTGGACTTACAATTAACACTAAGAGTAGCAGCAGTCAATAAAGTAAATTTGTCTTGGCTTGGGAAAATCTGTTGTAAAGAGACCTCTTTGAAGTATTAAGAAACAAGGAAAACATTTAATGACTAAGGTGTGTCAGAGCCAAATCGTATTTTCAATTGCTTCGCACACCTGTGAATAAGGGAGGACAAAGAAGAATTAATGCCTTTGAATTGTGACATTGCAAAGAGTATTGCATATGTTGTTGTTGTTGTTGTTAGGTGCTGTTGAGCTGAGTACCACTCATAATGATTCTATCAATAATCTATTTGGATATTATCCTACGCCATCCTCGCAATCTCTGACATACAGTTAATGATCTTCCTCTCTTTCGCCACCCCTCCACTTTCCCAAGCATGATGTCCTTTTCCAAGGAATAACCTCTCCTAGCAACATGACCAAAGTATGTGAGACTTATCCGTCAGTTTGTTGTATTGGAGAATTGCTAATTACTTTGTAGTTTGGATATCTGTATCCTTGTTCGTTTATCAGTCTTCTAATTAGTGCAGTGTGTGTCTCTCAATTTGCTCTACTTGTGGGTTGCTGTGGTGTTGAATGCTGTGTCACCAATATTTCAAATATCAGAGGAGTCTTCCACAGGGGACAAGTTTTAGTGGAGCTCCTAGATGAAGACAGACTAGGAAGAAGGATTGGCCATCTACTTTCAAAAAAGCAGGTCTCTGAAAACTCTATGACTAGATATAGTATTAGAGGGAGAGCCCCAACTGGCAGTAGATCAAAACGAGGCAATACAGTTGCAAAAATCCCTTATAGTTGGAACATGGAATGTACAGAGTATGAATGTTAGAAAACTAGAAATTATGAAAAATTAAATGGAACACATGAAGATTGAGATTCTGTGCATTAGTAAAATGTGATGGGCTGGCTTTGGCAACATTTTTGTTTAGTTTGGGGGTTTTATTTTTTTCTCTTTTATTTATTCATGATTGCATATTTTCTCCCCCTCATTCTTTCCCCCTCCTCCATCCCACATTGGAATGCACCTCTTGTTCCATGCTGTTCTCATACATATAATGCATAATCATATATTCTTTTCAAACAGCCACTTTAAATCAGACAATCACACGGTATTGCATATATATGGTTGTGTATTACCTTTGGGCTACATGTGTTGTGTATTACCAAAGGCTACATATCTCTGGTATTTTGAAGCCACCAGTAACCACTAAGGAGAATGATAGGCAATCTCCTCCTATGTGATTTACAGCCTCACAAACCCATTGAAAGGTCAGCTGTGAGTAGATTCTGACTTAAAGATAATGACTTTATGGAAATCAAAAGAACCGACAAATATATCTTGGATGCAGTAAAACCATAGTGCTCCAGTGAGACAAGGATAGTGGAAAATTATCTCATACACTTGAACATGTCAGAAGGCACCAGTCCCTGGAAAAAGACATCATGCTTGGACAAGTAGGGTATCATTCAAAGAGAGGGAGACGTTCACTGAGATGGATTGTGACAGGACTGCAACAATGGGTTTTAGTACGCCAAATATTATAAGGCTGGCACAGGATAGGACAAGATTTTGATTTGTTATTCATAGGATCACTATGAGTCAACACCTCACAATAACAAAGGACAAATTTGGGAATGAGAGCCATGCTGGTTGAATCTGAAATTCATGTAAAATAAAAATCTGAGGGATGATTTTTTTCTCTTCCCCATTCTACACTGTTCAGAAAAGAGAATGCTTTGAGAATCCAGTGTTTCTTCATAAAAGTACTTCTAAAGTGAACAGAAGGGTTGAGGGTTGGCGAAGGAGAGGAAAACTCTCAATCACGTGGAATGACACACTGACTGCTGCAATGGGCTCTTGTGTGCCAAGAAGTATAAGGATAGCACAGGATAAAACAAGGTTCAGATCTTCATAAGATCGCTATGAGTTGTAATCAACTCGGTGGCACCTAACAACAACAACAAAGTGAACAGAATTATATTCATTTTATCATATGGCTGGAATTTTAGACTACAAACTTCTAGTATTATAGTCTTAATGATTACTTTATCCTTCTTGTTGTTATGTACTATCAAGTCAACTACAACTCATTAGCAACTCTATGCAAAACAGCTCTGAACCTTGCCATACCCTGAACCAACATCACCATCTCTGACATACCTGACCCTATGTCACAGCCACTGTGTCAAACCACCTTACTGAGAGTCTTCTCTTGCGCTGGTCTTCCACCCTTCCAAGCATGATGTCCTTCTAGCCACTCCTGATATGCCCAAAAGCATGTGAGAAAAAAGTCTCTCTGCGCACAGCAAGCAAGTGAGAAGACCATGAGTTGGATAAGGCACACTTCAGTCTTTAAACTGACATCATTGCTCTTTAGCATTCTGAAATCCTTAAAATCAGATTTTCCCAATGCAACTCAAGCTTTTATTTCCTGACTGCCAGTGGCAATGATATTAATTGTGGATCTGAGCAAGATGAAATCTTTAACAACTTAGGTCTTTCCTCTATCTATCCTGATTAATCCCATTGGCCAGTTAGTAACGATTTTTGTTTATATTGTCAGTCCATAGGATGTTTTTCAACATCACAGTTTAAAGACATCAATTCTTCTGTCATACTTACTCATTGTCTAGCTTTCAGTAGCACAGTAAGTAACTGAAAAGACCATGGCCTCAATCAAGTGCACTTTAGTCCTCAAACTAACATCATTGCTCCTCAATAATTTAGAGAGGTAATTTGGACTGTAGACTTTCTCAGTGCAATACATCTCCTGATTGCTAGTCTCAATTATGGATCCAAGTAAGATGAAGTCATTGACAGTCAATCTTTTCTTCATCTATCATGACTGATCCAGTTGAAAGTATTTTTGTTTTCTTGATGTTGAGATTGTAATCCATATTGAAGGCTGCAGTGCTTGGTCATCTGCAACAAGTTCAATCATCCTCACTTTCAGCCTGCAAGGTTGTATCACCTGCATACTAATGACCATTTATAAGTCTTCCCCAAACCTCATGCCACAGTCTTCTTCATAGAGTCCAGCTTCTTAAACAATTTGATCAGCATACAGGATGAATATATATATGGAGAAAGGATACAACCTTGATGCACACCACAGAATAAAAAATTTTAAGAATAAAAAACTATCCTTGACAATAGATTTATATTATTCTTAGACTTTTACCATAGTATTTTAAGTTAATAAACTGACATTATTCTTTCATGTATATGTCCTATGTATTTATTTAAAAGAAATTTTTTCACCAACTTTAAAATACAGGAAGATTAGACCTCAGGAAATCATGATGCCATCCCACAAGGCATTTTGGGATGCAGCCAGCTGAATGAACCTTGGCAATCCCCTTAACATTGCTAAGTGGCTATGAACATTTTTAATTTCTACAGCTCTCCTTACTAAAATCTAAACTCTTTTACATTGCATTAGTCTTTATCACCTGGCCCTAGCCCAGATTTCTAGCTTCATGCCTAATCTTTACTTTTCTGTATCTTTAAGAAGTTTTCAACTATTTATACAATAACTCTTACCACTATCTTGTTAAAACAGAGGACCAATGAAAAAAAAGGAAGACCCTCAATGACATAGATTGAGACAGTGATACAATGGGTTCAAATAGCAACTACTGAAGGTGAGGATGGTGCAGGAACAGGCAGTGTTTAATTTTGTTATAGGGTTGCTATGAGTGAGGAATGACTTGGCAGCATATAATAACACTAGCAACTCATTACTATGATCCTCTTGAAAGTGTGTGTATGTGTGTGTGTGTGTAACACACACACACAAATATATCCTTATTCACAATCATACCCTTCTGTGTTTGCCTGCATAACTTCCTGAAACACCTCTGCATAATCTCTATCTCATAAACTCACCAGATTTTGCTAAGTTTGCCTCCTTAGAGCCAACTCTATCCTTCAAATGTCAGCTAAGGAACTCCCTCTTCAGCATTTCCTCTGCATTTTTTGTATATATTACCTCTCTTGCTGTGCATCAGAAAGCTGGACAATAACTAGGGATGAAGAAGGAGAATTGATGCCTTGGAGCTGGGTGCTGGAGAAGAGTGTTGAATATATGGATCACTAGGAGAACAAACAGGTTCATCCTAGAGAGGGTGAAACCAGGCTGCTCCTTGGATGCAAGGATTCTAAAGCTCCATCTGATATACTTTGAGTATGTTATGTTTGGGAGGGTAGATGGACAGCACAAGAGAGGAAGACCCTCAATGAGATAGATCGATTCAGTGATAGGGGTAACAGGGATAGGTGTGTCAGAGACAATAAGACTGGCAAAGGATAGAGCAAGGTTTGGGGCTATTGTACATAGGGTCATTATGAGTCGTAGGAGACTTGATGGCACATAACAAGAATAACTATTATTATATTTTATTAGAATATTTGATTAATCTATTTTCTTCAAGATGTAAATTTATAGAAATAAGAGATTCTCAGTCTAGAGACTAAGGTGTGCCTAATCCAGTCCATGGTCTTCGCATTACTTGCTATGCATCAGAGATCTGGATAATGACTCAAGAGGATAGAGGAAGAATTGATGCCTTTGAGTTGTAGTGCTGAAAATTAGTCTTGAGAACAACATGGACCACCAAGAAAACAAATAGAGGGTGAAACCAAGTTTCTCCTCGGAGGCTAGGATTTTCTTTTTAAATTTTATTTTATTAATTTTAATGAACATTTACAGAGATTTTTTAATTTCCATTCATTCATTGTTGCACTTTTCTCCCTGCCTACCCCTCCCCCTCAGTTCACTCTTCTCTTTGAAAAGTAAAAGAAAAATTTCTTCATTGGTATACAATCCCCCCCGCCCTGGCCTCCCTCCCCCGAGTGCACTCCACTATGCAACCTTAATTCTGGACTCTTGTGATAACCACAATACCCTATCATATATCATATAACACTTTTAAGCTGTTCTAGGATTTTTAATCTCCATCTCACATACTTTGGGCATGTGGCCAGGACTGATCCTTGGAGAAGAAAATCATGTTTGGAAGTTTGGAGGGACAGCACAGGAGAAGAAGACCCCAAAGAAATGGATTGACACAGTAACTGGAGTACTGGAGTAGGTGTATCAGAGTCAGTGAGGCTGGCTCAGGACTGGACAGACTTCAGAGCTATTGTACATAGGGTCGTTTCAAGTCACAGGCAACTTGACAACACATGCAACTTAACAATACATAACGAGATTATACGATTTCATTTTTAGATCCTTGGCATTTATAATTTACTTAGAACACACAGTGTACCAAGACAAATCAAGCTTACTATCATTAAGTGTAATAGAATACAGCTCGTACCAAACTGTAAATCTTTACAAGAGGAGACCCTCCATCTTTCTTCTCCAGAGCTTCTAGTGGATTTGAATCACTGAACATTCAGGTGGTAACTCAAAACATTATGCACTATGCCAACTAAACATGTATGTATTATAGTCATTTAATAATTTTTACATGAAAACTAGAATGTTATTTCAGAGTTTAAGAGGAAATTTTACGTTTACTATGTCTGGGGAAATAGCAAAAAATAAGGCCCCAGGAATAGATGTTATACCAATTGAAGTATTTCAGATAACAGATGTTGCCCTGGATGTGCTCACCAAGCTGTGCCA
>NW_006399810.1:9015874-9016833 GCF_000299155.1 Elephantulus edwardii
TCAGAGGCAGTGAGATTGGCACAGGATAGAGCAGGGTTTAGGGCTGTTGTACATAGGGTCGCTATGAGTCGCAAGCGACTCGATGGCACATAGCAAGAACAACAACAACAACAATACTCCTAGTAATGGAATAGCTGGATCATAGGGAGACACAGAGATTTGTACGCCAATTTTCATAACAGCATTAGTCACCTTCTCAAGAACATGGAAATAGGCCAAATGTCCAACCACAACTGAATGGATTGAGAAATTGTGGTAAATTCACACAATAGAATGCAGCACTTCCAAGCAATAATTTCAAAAACTACTACATAACTTGAGAGAGGCAAGAAAACATTATGCTGAGTGACTCACTCAGTCTTATAAGGACAAATACTGCATAAGACCATTATTGTAAAAATGGACGGATAATTAGTAAAACGTGTATGGAAACTCAAGGAGGGAAGGGCTAAGGATGATTAAGGGTGAGACCACAGGGTTACACAGTTTGGTGTGTTGAGGTAGTGAGAGAAGTAAATAGAAAGGACCCAAGTAAAAAGGCAGGGTAATGATGGGCAAGGTCCAATGGTGACTCATTTTATAAAACATAATGCATAAGAATGATTATATGAAATATAAAATGAATGAAGAATAGCCTGAAACATACTGTATACAAACTTTGAAAGCAAACCAATTTTTAAAAAAAGAAGAAAGAAAATAAAGGGCATAGCTGCTTCCTCCTCCCTTTTGTATCTATCACTCCTGGCCTCTTCCCAAGTATCGTGAAGCAGCCTGAGTGAGTTGAGGTACGAAAACAAGAACTGAAAGAGGTACTAAGGCATCAGTGAGATCTGCAATGATGATTGAGACTAAGAAAAAGACTTGAAATGTGTGGTAGTTAGAAGGGAAAGAAAATGCCATCTAAGGTACGTGTTCCTAGGGACCTGTTCATTTAAAAACATACATAAGCAACCCCTGTG
>NW_006399810.1:9017783-9023104 GCF_000299155.1 Elephantulus edwardii
GGAGGGTAGAGAGAATGGTGCAGCAATGAAGGAATGAAAACCCAAAATCCCTGTAAATGTTCATTAAAACTAATAAAATTTAATTTAAAAAACCACATAAGATATAAATTGCCTGTAAAATTAGACATATTTTCTTCTGATAATTTTTCTAAATTGAGCAAAGAAAGATATTAAATCCAATTTATAAAATAATAAAATTTCCAATTTTATTGAACTACATTATATTCTACTGGGAAGATTTGGGCTGGAAGAATATTATCTTAACACTCACAAACCCCTACAGATTGCTTTAGACCATGAAGATCTCATTTTATGGCTCATTTTTTAAGTGATATCCTGAACTGAGGAATAATTTAGATAATAAATCCATTTCAATTACTGCCCATTAGAAGACAGGAAAACATCAAATCTAACCAAAGCTTGTGGGAATTATGGGCTACTCTTTCAGGTAAGAATTCATTTAATGCATCCTCAAGTACTTTCATTATACTCTAGCATAAGTTCTTTCTTATGAAAAGAGCACTTTACATTCAAATGACACATTTCCCTATAACATTTGGGAGTGAATAAACCACAGTCTCTAATTTTCTGAAAGCACAATTTTACTCCATGGTAGAAAGAAAAAATAATGCAAAATTTCTGATTCCATGTCCCTCCTTAAGCTTTTCTCCTTTCTTTGACTTGTGTTTCTAAGTTTCCATGCTCAGAGTGTAAATATAGTCATCCTAAAGCTCACGAATGTGTGAACATTGACATAATAGGCAGAATGAGATGAGATAAATGGGCTTTGGCCACTTTGAATCATATAATCATATGATATACTATGCTGGGAATGAAAAACAGAAGAATGTTATTGTGTTCAAAGTAAAAAAGTCAATTTTACATTCCATCCTGAAATACAGTGTTGTGAGTGATAGGATATTATGTAGACTATCCATATTATCCACGGATAGGATATATTCATGATAGGATAGGCTATATATTCATATCTAAGGAAAACCAGTCAATATGACTATTACTCAAATATGCACTCCTACATCTAGAACCAAAGAGGAAGATTGCAAATATTTACCAAATCTTAATTTGAAATCTTAATCTGAAATTGACCTAACATGCAATCAAGATGTGTTAATCATAATTGGTGACTGGAATGCAAAAATTGGAAACAGTAAAGAAGAAATAGTAGTTGGAAAATAGGACTTGTTGATAGAAATGAGGCTGGAAATAATGATCAAATTTTGTAATTTAAAAATTTTTCCATTGCAAATATATTTTTTAAAAGACACAAATGGCAACTTTACACATTGACCTCACCTGATTGACTCCATAGAAATCATATTGACTATATCTGTGGAAGGAGTCACTGGAGAAGCTCAATATAAGCAGTCAAAAGTAGGCCAAGGGTGGGCTATGGGTCATAGCATCATTTTCTCATGTGCAAGTTCAAATTGACCCTGAAGAAAATGAAAATAAGTTCCATGAGAACTAAAACGGGATTTTGATTCTATTACATCCAAATTTCAAAATCATCTTAAGAATAGATTTGAATCATTGAACATCAGTGATCAAAGACCAGATGAGTTGTGGGATGATATCCATGAAGAAAGCAAAGGATCATTACAAAGAGGAGAAAGAAAAAACTGAAATGGATGTCAGAAGAGACTCTAAAAATTGCACTAGAGCATCAAGAAGTCAAAAACAAAGGAAAGACATGCAGAAGTAAAGAAGACAAAGCAAAGCTTTATAACAGAATGTGCAGAGAGCTGGAATTAAAGAATAAAAAGGAAAGAACTGACTTTGCATTTCTCAAGCTGAAAGAGTTAAAAAACAAATTTAAGCCTCGAGTTGCAATATTGAAAGATGCTATGGCAATATAGTGAATGAATCAGAAAGCATCAAAAGAAGGGAATATACAGAACCACGGTAACAAAAAGAACTGACACTGAAAAATCTTGTTATACATTACAGAGTTGGGCAATGACGAAGGAGGATAGAAGGAGAATTGATGCCTTTGAGCTGTGGTGCTGGAGAAGAGTATTGACAGTACCATGGACTGCTGGGAAAACAAACAGATTCATCCTGGATAGGGTTCAATTGGGTGGCTCCTTGGAGGCAAGGATTCTGAGGCTCCTTCTAACATATTTTGGACATGTTGTGAGGAGAGACTGGTCCTTAGAGAAGGACATCATGCTTGGTAGGGTGGAGGGACAGAGCAGGAGGGGAAGGCTCTTTATGAGGTGGATTGATTCATTGACTGGGATAATCAGGATGAGAGTGTCAGAGACAGTGCGATTGGCACAGGACATAGCAGAGTTTAGGGCTGTTGTACATAGGGTCCCTACGAGTCGCAAGCGACTCGACGGCACATAACAACCCAAGAACAACTACCATATGAGAAGACAATGGTAATGAAGAAAGAAGTAGAAGCTGCATTGAGAGCATTGGCAAAAAAATAAGGACCCGGGAATTGGTGGGATACAAAATGACTTGTTTCAATTACTAAATGCAGCCCTGGATAGCTCACAAGTTTATGCCAGGAACTTTGGAAGACATCTGTCTGGCCTCTGGCCAATAGACTGGAGGAGGTCCTTATCTGTTCCCATTTACCAAGAAAGGTGATCCAACAGAATGTGGAAACTTTCAAACAATATCATTAATATCACAGGCAAAATATTGCTGAAGATCATTAAAAATGGCTAGGAGAGTACACAGATAAGGAACAGCCAGAAGTTCAAGCAGGATTAAGAAGAGGCCATGGCATCAGGAAAATTATTGCAGATGTCAGATGGATTTTGGATGAAATTAAAGAAAATGAGAAGAATTCCTATTTATGCTTTATTGATTCTACAAAGGCATTTGACTGCATGGATCATAACAAGTTATGGCTAACATTGAAAAGAATGGGAACACCAGGGCACTTAATTGTGCTGATGTGAAACCTATACCTAGACCAGGAAGTTGTTGTACAAACAGAGCAAGGGAACACTGCATCACTTAAAATTAAGAAGGGAGCACCACAACAAGATAAAGATAAATAATCTAATAGAAAAATGGGAACAGGATATGAACAGACACTTTACCAAAGAAGACATTCAGATGGCTAACAAGCACATAAAGAAATGTTCAAAATCCCTAGCTCTAAGAGAGATGCAAATCAAAACTACTGAGGCATAATCTAACCCCAGTCAGAACAGCAAGCTATAAATGCTGGTTTGTGGAGAAGTTGTGGAGAAACTGGAAACATTATTCACTGTTGGTGGGAGTGTAAAATGGTGCAACCACTATGGAAGGTGGTGTGACACTTTCTCAAAAAGTTGCAAATAGAGATACCATTTGACCCAGCAATTCCACTACCGGGAATATACCGCAAAGAGACTATAACTGACATCCAAGCAGATATGTGCACACCCATGTTTATTGCCATTTTGTTCACAATAGCAAGGAGATGGAATCAATCTAAGTACCAATCAACAAATGAATGGATAGAGAAGCTGTGGTATATTCACACAATGGAATACTATGCTACATTGAAAAATAAGGATCTGGTGCAATATTACTGAAAATGGGTGACCCTGGAGGACATTATACTGAATGAAGTATCTCAGTCACAAAAGGACAAATACTGAATGGTGCCACCGTTGTAAAACAGGACTGACATCCAGGTTGGGGGGAGACTGAGAAAGATGGGTTCAATAATGTATACTGCATTGAAATAGATAAGCAAGAAAATTGTTTAAAAGGGATATGTGATTAGGTATTTTTGTCATGACAGGAGTCCAGAGCAAAGGTTGCACAGTGGACCTGGGGGAGAGTTTGTAAAGCAATGAAATAATTTTTCTTATACTTTTCCGAGAGGCTAGTGTACTAGGGGAGAGGGTTAGGAGGGGAGAAAAGTGCAACAATGAATGAATGGAAACCTAAAGTCTCTATAAATTTTCATTGAAATTAATAATAAATTTTTAAAAATTAGGAAAGGAGTGCACAAGGATTGTATTCTCTCTCCATACCTATTAGAATTGTATGCAGAGCAAATTATTTGAGAAGCTGGACTCTATGAAGAGGAATGTGTCATCAAGATCAGAGGAAGACTCATCAATAACCTGCATTATACAACTGACACTACCTTGCATGCTGAAAATGAGGAGGACTTGAAGTAATTTTTACAGAAGATCAAACAATACAGTCTTCAATAAGGACCTGGATCTTGTTGTTGTTGTTGTTGTTGTTGTTGTTATGTGCCGTCGAGTCGCTCGCGACTCATAGTGACCCTATGTACAACAGCCCTAAATGCTACTATGTCCTGTGCCAATTGCACTGTCTCTGACACTCCCATCCCGATTATCCCAGTCACTGAATCAATCCACCTCATAGAGGCCCTTCCCCTCCTGCGATATCCCTGCACCCTCCCAAGCATGATGTCCTTCTCCAAGGTCCGGTATCTCCTTAAAACATGTCCAAAATATGTTAGACGGAACCTCAAAATCCTTGCCTCCATGGAGCCACCCAGTTTAACCCTTTTCAGGATGAATCTGTTTGTTTTCCTAGCAGTCCATGGTACTCTCAGTACTCTTCTCCAGCACCACAGCTCAAAGGCATCAATTCTCCTTCTATCCTTCCTGGTTATTGTCCAACTCTCTGATGCATAACAAGTGATTGTAAAGACCATGGCCTGCATCAGATGCACCTTAGTCTCCAGAGAGACACTACTGCTCTTCAGTACTTTGGAGAGAGGTTCCTATCAACAGACTTTCCCATGGCAATGCGCCTTTTAATTTCCTGGCTATTGGTGCCAAGAGTGTTGACTGTGGAGCCAAGCAAACTAAAACTGTGAACAATCTCAATCTCTTCATCATTCATCCTGATGCTGCCAATTTGTTCAGTGGTAAGAATCTTTGTCTTCTTGACTTTGAGCCTCAATCCATATTGGAGGCTGCAGTCCTTGACCCTATGCAGCAGGAGCTTCAGGTCCTCCTCAGTTTCAGCAAGCAGGGTTGTGTCATCTGCATAACGCAGATTGTTGATAGAATGTCCACCAATCTTGACCCCACATTTCTCCTCATAGAGCCCAGCCTCCCGGCTAATCTGTTCTGCATACAGGTTGAAAAGGTAAGGAGATAGAACGCATCCCTGGCATACGCCCTTCCCAATTTTGAACCATGCAGTGTTGCCCTGCTCTGTTCTGACAACTACCTCTTGGTCCAAGTATAGGTTTCGCATTAGCATGATTAAATGTTCTGGGATTCCCATTCTTCTCAGAGTCAGCCACAGTTTGTTATGATCCACACAGTCAAACGCCTTTGCATAATCAATGAAACATAGAC
>NW_006399810.1:9023434-9033472 GCF_000299155.1 Elephantulus edwardii
ATCTGTTAGCTGAAATATGTCAATTGGTATACCATCTATTCCTGGGCCTTATTTTTTGCCATTTCCTTCAAAGCAGCCTGAACTTCTTTCATCACCACAGGCTCTTGCTCAGATGTTGTTTCATGAAATTCTTCTGTGTCTGTTAATTCCTTTCAATACAGTGATTCAGTACATTCTTTCCATCTTCTTTTAATACTTCCTGGATCATTTAATATTCTGCAGAAAGCATTTTGGATCTTAATGTCAAGAAAACAAATATTCTTTCCCTGGGCCTACAGACAGCATTGTGATAGAGAAAAGATTGAAACTGTCAACAACTTCATCTTACACAGATCTAAAATTAACACCCTTGGTGCCTGCCAGCAGTAAGGAAATCAGGAGACATATTACACTGGGAATGTCTGCAGTTAGGGGCCTCTCCAAATTATTGAGGAGTAATGATGTAAGTTTGAGGACTAAAATGTGTCTGATTCAGGCCATTGTCTTTCCTATCACTTGCTGTGCATCTGAGAGCTAGAATAAAGACAATGGAAGAATTGATGTCTTTGAGCTGTGATGTTGGAGAAGAGCACTGAACATCTCATGAATTTCCAAAAGAATAAACAGATATGTTTTGGAGAAAGTCCAGCCAGAGTGCTCTTTGGAGACGAAGATGATGAGACTTCACCTTGCATACTTTGGGGATGTTTCTAGGAGGAGCTATTCCTTGGAGAAGTCCCTGAGCTCAGAAAGGTAGAGGGCTGGTGAAGAAAGGAAGACCGAAGACCAAGCAGATTGACGTGGTGACTGGCGCAATGGGCTGTAATGTGTCAGGAAGGATGAGGATGGCATAGGACAGGTCAGGGTTCAAGTCTATTGTTCATAGGGTCACTATGGGTCATACCCCACTTGACTGCATCTAACAACAACAACAGCTCATAAGATCATTTGAGACTTCCAGACAGAAATAACTGATTTTCCATTTATAATCTCCTATTAAGGACCTAATTGATCCAACTTAGGTAAAATATCCACCTTTGGGGGTTAATCCAAGTTTAGTATCATGGATGCTATCAAAAATGCTTTGATGGAGCACAGTCTTAGAGAAGCAAAAATAACTCTATGATTAATAAACAAAAGTCACTACAATGCATAGCATCTTTCTAGGACAGGGTAAAATAAATGCATAGAGATTTTTAAAACACAGTCATCTTTACAGAAGTGAACTGTCACATCATTTTTTTTCCTTAGAGCTACTAGCAGATTCTAATATTTCTGCTTAGTACTTAACCACTCAGTGAATCACCAAATATCATTAAGAGTTAAGTCTCAGAACTCAAACTGATTGTCATCAAGTCAGAACTGACTCAAAGCTGGTCCTCCAATGAGCTTTCTGAAACAGCAAATCACACAGGAAATTATTCCTTTTACTCCTGCAGAATTACTGGTGGATTTGAACTGGCAGAGAGATGCAGTCAATGGATTAGCAACACAACTCCCCATTGTTGTTGTTGTTTGTTGTTATGTGTCATCAAGTCAACTACAGCTCAAAGTGACCCTATGCACAATAGCTCAGAACCTTGCTCTATCCTGACCCAATCTCATTGCCTCTGACACATCAGCCCTCATTACTCAAGTGACTGTACCAATCCATCTCATCTGGGGGTCTTCTTCTCTTGCACTGTTGTTCCACCTTTCCAAGAACAAGGTGCTTCTCCAAGGACTGGTCCCTCCTGGCAAGATTGTCAAAGCATGTGAGATGGAGTCTCAAAATCCTTGTGTCCAAAGAACACCTTGGTTTCACTCACTCCAGGACAAACTTTTTTGTGCTCTTGGCAGCTCATGGTATGTCCAATATGTTTCTCTGGCACCAAAACTCAAAAGCATAAATTCTTCTATCTTTGTCCAGCTCTTTGAGGCATAGCAAGTCATTGGAAAGACCATGGTTTGGATCAGGTGCACCTTAGTCTCTAAAGTGCCATCATTGTGCTTCAGCATTCTCAAGGGAACCCTAAGAGCAGACTTTCCAAAAGCAATTCATCCTTTGATATACTGACTGCTGGTGTCAAGAGTGTAGATTGTGAACTCAAGCAGCTGAAATTGTTAACAATCTTAGTCTCTTCTCCATCTACCATGTTGTTGCCAATTGGCCCGGGGACAGAATATTTCTTTACATCTCATCTCTGGTTTTTCTTTCAGTATATTTCCAGTGAGACTCTTGTCTTCCAGCTCACTGACTCTTTGTTCCATCTCTTCATTCCTACTTTTTTCCCCACAAGCATGTAGAACACTTCTGCTCTTTCAGTCTTAATATTCTGGATTGCATTTTTGTGGGTTTTTTTTTGTTCTTGCCAGTAGTGTGTTTGCTGTACCCTGTCGGTCTCATGATGATTTTTTTAAGTTCTTGTACCTCCTTATCTTTTGTGTTTTCTTCCTTAGCTATTTGAGTCGTTCCTCATCAAGATTTTTTTTTTCTGGATCACTGTTTTTAGTGCATTTGCTCTCTTAATTGCTTCTAATGTATTATTCCATTCTATCATTTACATCTTCTTTTGTATCTGTTCATATAACTCCACATGAGCATATTTTTTCTGGTTCTCTCTATTTGGGATATTCATTGGGTCTTCTATTTTTTTTTTTTAGGAAAAATGTTATTTTGTTATTTTCATGGTGACTGAGGCAGACTGTTGCTTTCTTGACATTCTGTGAGTCTTTTCTTAGTAGATGTTAGGTTGTTGTAACTATATAATGTTCCAGGGAATTGCAATGTTTTGTGAAGGACCTGTGTATTTGTTCTCCCCTCTTGGCCTGAGGCCCTGTGGGCCACAGCAGGGCCTCGGGCACAAATCAGGATGACCCTTGCCCTCTAGAAACCATGGCTCTACCTATCATCTTCCACTTGAGCTTAAGAAATCCTTTTGCTTTATTTTTTCTTTTAAAAAAAATAGATAATGTCCTTGACATCATCCCACAACTCATCTGGTCTTCAGTCATTAGTGCTTAATGCACCAAATCTATTCTTGAGATTATTTTAAACTCTGGTGGTATAAACTCATGGTAGTATTTTTCCTCTTATAAATTTGTTTTCATTCTCTTCACTTTCTATTTAAACTTACATATGAATAATTGATGATCTGTTCTACACTTGCTTCTTAGCCTTGTTCTGAATGCTGACAATGAGTTCCCCTCCCCCATCTCTTTCCACAGATGCAGTCTCTTTAAGTCACCATCCGGTGAGGTCCACATGTATAATCATAGTTTATAAGGTTTACAAAATGTATTAGCAATGAATAAGTAATGAATTGTGCAAAATTTTATGATCAGCTTCATTTCTTTCACCAAGACTGTATTTTCAACCAGTTAATCTTTCATTATTTCTAACATTTGCTTTTCAACCACCAATTAGTGGTAATGCATTTTGATTGCTTACTCTCATAATTCATGTTTCTACAGGTAAGATTTCATTAGGAAGTACATAGAAAAATGAATCTTCTAACCAAAAAAAAGAGAAATGAACACATTTACACAGGCACAAAAGAGAGACTGGGCTCAGGAAATTAAACCTGTTTATATGGAAACTGTTTTCTCTAATGGCTGGCTGTTCCTGTCACTTAAATTTCAACTTCAATATCACTTCCTTAGAAAAAGCTTACCTTAGTAGGCTTAGTGAGCCTTACAAAGAGCTTACCTTAATAGAAAATTATATGCTTTCACCATAGTATAGATCACTATGTGATTTATTTTTGCAGGGATCATTAGGACTGGCCTTCATAAGAATTTTAATAGTGTCTGGTACACAGCAGGTATTCAGCCTGTTCTATGGAAGGTAGAAAGAAGAGAAAGGAAAATCTACCTGAGACCTCCAATCCAACCAAACTTACTTACTACTGTAGTATTTGCTATACAGATTTGTTTTGGAGTGGCATTTTAAATGCACTGTTTATATTACTCAAGATATTGACCACCTCAGTTTATTTTCTCGAATAACCAACTACGCCAATGTGTCACTAGTATGTATCTTCTTTTTCAGTTTTAAAACAATTTATTGTCTACTAAATAAACTTTGAAATTTCATATTCCTTTTTGCTGATGTAGTTTCCTCACTCTGGAATTCCTTCCATCTTTATTTTCTTTTGTATCATCACTATCCGGAGTGGTCTAGTGTTAAGAAGCTGCACTGAAATCTCAAAGGCACACAGTTTGAATTCACCAGCTGCTCCATGGGAAAAGAATAAACTGTCTCCTCACTGCCAATGTGTGACTTACCACCTCTGAAAATCCACTCATCAGTACACAGCAACAATCCATATTTAAATCTGAGAAGTTTCCCACCCTCCACAAAGCGTTCTCAAATTCCCTCATTAAGCATGTAATTATTTTCCTTTGCAATTATCATTACCACTGTCTATACCAGGGGGAGTTCTGGTGGCGTAGTGATAAGGAGCTGCACTGACAGCTCAAAGGACGGCAATTCAAATCCACTAGCTGCTTTGCAACAGATAGATAAGCATGCTCCTCCTGTGGGAGTTACTGCCTTTGAAATCTTGCTGGAGGGTCTGTTGACTCAATTGTACATGACAACAACAATCTATACTGTTTAGTTGATAGTCCTTGTGCTGTTATTTGTATGTTTCATTGCCAAGTATTAATGCCTATTAATGCCCTTCCCTTAATCACATTGTAAACTCCTAAAACAAAAATATTTTACTTCTTCATATTCCCAATAATATCAAAAGATGAATTTCTGTTGTCGTTGTTGTTATATTCAGTCAAGTCACCTATGACTCTTAGGAACCCCTATGTACAACAGCTCTGAACCCCACTCTATCCCAAGCCAACCTTATTGTCTCCGACACACCTACCTTCATTAACCCAGTCACTGAGTCTATCCATCTCATTGAAAGTCTTCCTCTCCTGCACTGTCCCTCCACCCTGCCAAGCATAATGTCCCTCTCCAAGGACTGATCCCTCCTTGCATCATGCCCAAAGTATGTTAGACGGAGTTTCAGAATCCTTGTCTCCAAGGAGCAGCCTGGCTTCACCCTCTCCAGGACAAACTTGTTTGCTCTCTTAACAGTCCATTGTGTATTCAATACTCTTCTCCAGCACTACAGCTCAAAGCCATCAATTCTCCTATCATCTCTAGTCATTTCCAGCTGTCTGATGCATAGTACATAATTGTGAAGATCATGACTTTGATCAGGCCACCTTAGTCTCCAGACTGACTTCATTGCTCTTCAGTGCTCTGGAGATGTCCCTGATAGTGGATTTTCCCAATGCAATTCATCTTTTGATTTCCTGGCTGCTGGTATGAAGAGTCTTGATTGTGGAGCCGAGCAAACAAAAGCTGTTAACAATCTCAATCTCTTCACCACCTATCATGATGCTGCTAATTGGCCCAGTGATGAGAATCTTTAGTGTGTTTTTTTTTATTTTGTTTGTTTGTTTTTAAATTTTATTTTATTAATTGTAATGAACATTTACAGAGATTTTGGATTTCCATTCATTCATTGTTGCATTTTCCCCCTGTCCACCCCTCTCCCCCAGTTCCCTTTTCTCTTTGAAAAGTAAAAGAAAAATTCCTTCATTGGTATATAATCCCCGCCACCATCCTTCCCCGCCCTCAGTACACTCCACTATGCAACCTTCATTCTGGACTCTTGTCATAACCATAATACCCAATCATATATCACTTATAAACTGTTCTCTCCCTCAACTCTTTCAATGCATTATACATAATTTATCCAATTTTCCTCAGTCTTACCCCAATCCTGATGTCAGTCCCGTTCTATAGCAGTGGCACTATGTAGTATTTGTCCTTTTGTGACTGAGATATTTCACTCAGAATAATGTCCTCCAGGGTCACCCATTTTTAATAATATTGCGTGAGTCCCTTGTTTTTCAATGCAGCAATAGTATTCCATTCCAGAACTTCTCTATCCATTCATTTGTTGACGGGCACTTAGGTTGTTTCCAACTCTTTGCTATTGTGAACAAAACAACAATAAACATGGATGTGCATATGAGAATCTTTGGGGTTTTTTTGCTTTGTTTTGGGTTTTTTTTTAATTTTATTAATTTTTGTGCGTGTACTGTCAAATCAGACCTGACAGGTACAGGAGGAGATTGCCCCTCCTTCTTCAGCAGAGCATCTGGTGAGAATCTGGTTTTTGATGTTGAGCTTCAGTCTGTATTGAAGGCTGCAGTCCTTGACCCTCTGCAACAAGTGCTTCAGTTACTCTTCAGTTTCAGCAAACAAGACTGTATCATCTGTATAATGTAGGGTGGTGATGAGTCTTCCTCCAATTTTAATGACACATTCCTCCTCCTAGAGCCCAGCCTCCTGGATGATCTGTTCCACGTATAGATTGAATAAGAATGAAGATAGGACACATGCCTGGTGTACACTCTTCCCAATTTTAAACCATACAGTGTTTCCTTGCTCTTTTCTGATGACTGCCTCCTGGTCTAAGTATAGCTTTCGCATAAGCACAATGATATGTTCTGGGATTCTCGTTCTTCTCAGAGTTAGTCATAGTTTGTTGTGATCCACAGAGTCAAATGCCTTTGCATAATCAATGAAACACAGATAGACATTCCTCTGGTTCTGCTTTCGGCCAAGATTCCTCTAACATTAGCTATAATATTCCTAATACCAAAATCTCTTCTAAACCCAGCCTGCACATCTGGCATTGAGAAAATCTTCTGTCAGGGACTTCTCTGGAATACTGAAAGGCAACAATGTCAATCTAGAGACTAAGGTGTGCCTAATCCAGGCCATGGTCTTCACAACTACTTGCTATGCATCAGAGAGCTGAACAATGACTAAAAATTACAGAAAAATAATCGACGCCTTCACAATTTGGTGCTGGAGAAAAGTCTTGAACATAGCATGGACTGCCAAAAAAACCAAATTTGTCCATAAAGGCTAGGCTTTTAAAGCTCCGTCTTACAGTCTTTGTGCACATGGCCAGGAGAGAATGGTCCTTGAAGAAGAACATCATGCATGAAAGGGTGGAAGGACAGTGTAGGAGAGGAAGATCCCGGATGAGGTGGATTGATACAGTAACTTGGTCATTTGGGAGGTTGGTACAATGGAATTAGTGGCTCAGGACAGGGCAGGGGTCAGAGCTATAGGGTTCATGGGGTCGCTATGGGTCTCAGGCAACTCAATAGCACATAACAACAATTCCCAAGAATATCTGGCATAAAGTTGTGCACAAAGTAGGTGCATTAAATCTCTACTCATATTTTCACTTATATAGGAAATTAGTTGCTCTTGATAATCACAGTTGTTATATTTTATTACAATATTAATTTTTAAAAATCGTTGATAAATGAAACTCAGTTAACATAGATATTCCTTATGTCACATTTATCAGATAGTAACATGACATTTTATCTACATTTACCACTAGGTCACCAAAGCTCCCTAACTGAAAAAAAAAAGCTAAAATCATAATCTTTCACCTGGATTCACATAGCTATTGCTTTGTATTCTGTATCTTTAATCCTGTATTATGATAGTATTGTTAACAATGATCACTTAAGAAAAGAACTACTTGTGCAATGTGGGCTTCTAGAGCGTGGGGACTTTTTCAGCCTTATTGTCCCAACTGCTAGTTTATAGATATTAGCTAATTCAACATCAGGCATCATGGAAGAATTCAATTATTTTTATTCTGTCATGCTAATGCTTTAACAAAAATGTCTGGTTGTTAAACAATAATTGCTAATACTTTGAACATGTTATCAAGAAGGTCAAATCCCTGGAAAAAGACTTTATATTAGGAAAATTAGAGAAAAATATAGGGAGTAGGAGTGGAGGAACCTCACTAAGATAGATCAACAATGAGCTTAAGTATGCCAGAAGACCGTGAGGGTGATGCATGATCAGGAAGACGTTCAGTCCATTGCACACGGGACTGCTGTGAGTTAGACCCAGCTTAATGAAACCCAATGACAAAAAAATATTTTTTAAGAACTGTGGTGGTATGGAGAGAGGACAAAAGCTACACAAGAGGTGTCCAGGACTTTTGTTCATAGGTTTGCTATGAGTCGCCTTGCAACTCGATGTCACTTAACAACACCAACAACAATATAGAAAAAGAAAACAGTGGACCTAACGGACAGAAAGCCATGCTCCCAAGACAAAGGTGGGTGACTCTACTCCGCTGCCCTCAGGCCTGCCTCTAAATGTTTTTGGTGAAACATTCTTCTAGGTCGTGAAACTCTGGTATGTCCACTTGCTGTATAGAGGTAGCTCGTGGTTGCTGTGAAGCCGAACACTGTGACACTGATGAGTCAAATGTGAGAATCATTACCCCTGGTGGACAGTGTTTGGTGGGACTCCCCAGTTAAAACAAGCTTGGAAGCAGGAATGGCATCCACTTCCATAATAGCTTGCCTCTGGAAATCCTATGAACCTGGAGAAAGGACGAAAGTTATACAGGAGATATCCAGGACTTTCATTCATAGGGTCGCTATGAGTTGCCTGCTACTCGATGACACTTAACAACAACAACATGAAGAAATGCTCAAAATCACTAGCAATCAGAGAAACATGAATCAAAACAACAGTGATGGACATATAGCTAGTAAAACATGTATGTATATGAACATTCGAAGGTGGGAGGGTAGGAGCAGAGGAGTGAGGAGGGGCAGTGAGGAGTGAGAAGATGGTGTGGTGGTTAATCATAGGATCATACAATTTCACGGATGGAGAGAGGGGTAGTTAAAGAAAATGGAAAAGATCCAATGTTAATAACAATGTATATGAAACTTTGCAAGTAAATAAGCATAAAATAAAAATTTTATTTTAAAAAACCAGAAAACAAACATAAACAATAATGAGATACCATCTCACCTCAGCAGTAATAGTAAAGTTTAACATGATAGAAAAGGAAATATTAGTGAAATTATGGAGAAATCTGAACTCTCATGAATTGTTGGTGGGGTTGTAAAATGACAAGACCGCTGTGGAAAGAAGTTTGGTGTCCCTCAAAAAAATGACTATAGAAATCTCATATGATCCAACGATTTTACTACTAGGAAGATTTTGTAGTTAATGTTGTTGTTTCTATATAGAACCATAGCTGACCCTTCAGTGAGTCTGTAGATCACATGGGAGATTGCTCATCTTTTCCCACAGAACAACTGGTGGATTTGAACCACTCACCTTCAAGTTGGCACCACAACTCCATAGCACTAGGTTACCAGAATTCCTGGTATATCTTTATGTACTGTGAGTATAGGTTTATACTGTTGAAGAATATTTATTACATATGAGTTTGGTGAGCATAGTGGTTCATGTGTGCAAGTAATTGTGAGTTTTTGGGGTCGTCTGTTTTTTTTTTGGATTTGTGTTTGAGTGCGGTATTGCTCGTCCCCCCCAGGAACAAGGCCCTTGAGGGTTGGCCTAGGGTTTAAGGCAGGTGGTGGCTCAAAGCCCCAAAGGAAGAGGGGAGGAGAAGGTGGCCATGTCATTCCTGAATGACTCTGCCCAGGGTGACTTCTTGCTGTCTGAGCATGCTGGTCCGGGTGCACAAGTAATTGCAAGGTTTTGGGGTTGTGTGGTTTTTTGGGGCCTGTGTTTGACGTGCAGTACTGCTCTTCCTCCTAGGAGCAGGGCCCTTGAGGCTTAGCCTAGGGTTTAAGGCAGGCTGTTGCTTAAAGACCAAAAGAGCCTGAGGGCCGCAGGCCCAAGGGCCTGGTTCAAATTGTTTTTTCTCTCAAACGTTCTTCCAGGTGGTATAGCACTGGTCTGTGCATTGCTGTGCAGAGGTAACTCGTGGTCGCTGTGATGCTAAGCACTATGATAATGGTTACCCATGGTGGACAGTGTTTGGTGGAGCTCCCCATTTAAAACAAGTTGGAAGCAGGAGTGGCATCCACTTCCGAAATGGCTTGCCTCCGGAAACTCTATGAACAGTGCTCAGGCCTTTCGTTCATAGGGTCGCTATGAGTCGTCTATGACTCAATGGCACCGAACAATAACATGAGTTTGTTGGTTGTTAAAACATAGTACTTCTTAAAATTTTCTTACTAGTTTGCATACAA
>NW_006399810.1:9034617-9039049 GCF_000299155.1 Elephantulus edwardii
CTTCTAAAACATGAATAAAAATTACCTTTTTATGTATATGCATATATCATTTATATTAATATTGTTGTTGTTAGCTGCCATCAAGTCAAGTATGACTCATAGCAGCCCTATGAATCCTGTCTTATCCTGTACCAGCCTCTTAATCTCTGATACACTTGAGCCTCCTACTCACACTTGAATCACTATAACAATTCACCTAGTTGAGAGTCTTCCTCTCTTTCACTTTCTCCCCACCTTCTTAAGCATGATGTCCCTCTCCATAGATTTTTATATATTTTACATAATCAGTAAATATGTTGTTTTTTGCTGTGTACTGTTAAAACCAACTCATAGCAGACTCTTCAGTGGATTTTCAGAGGCAATAAATCACATGGGAGGTCCAAATTTCTCCTAAGGATCTGGTGGTAGATTTGAACTATGTTCCATTTGGTTGGTAACACAACTTCTTACCACTAAGCCACCAGAGCTCTATTGTTGAAGATAAAAAAATTCTGTGCCAAGAAAATCATAATTAGTCTAATAACAGGTAAAGTGTGACTGACATCAGAGTTAGGGGGAAACTAAGAAGGGATAAATAATTTACTACATTGAAACAGATGAGGGAGAGAACTGTTTAGGAGTAGTATATGATTGGGTATTATTGTTATGACAAGAGTGCAGAATGAAAGCTGCATAGTGGAGTGGACTGGAGGGTGGGGGTGGGAGAAATTGTATAACAATGAAATAATTTTTTTTAATTTTTCGAAGAGAAAAGCAAACTGGGGGTGAGGGGTGGGCAGGGAGGAAAGTGTGCAACAATGAAAGAATGGAAATCCAAAGTCTCTGTAAACTTTTATTAAAATTTTAAAAAAATTTCTGGAAAAAAAATCTTATATTTGAAGTAAGAAGTATGAATGACTTCTGTTGAAATTAGAACCTACAATCTTTTCTGTAGAATGAATACTACTGAGACCCATAGAAAATTAATCAAGATAAGCAATCGATAACTTCTCAAGTGCTAATAATAAGCACTGCCTTGTTCTGTGATATGCTGAGCAGTTTATCATGTTTAGCCACATGAAGATTTATAGAAAATCCATAGTTAAAACTAAAGGATGAGGTAATGCAGCACTTAGTAAATGAAGTCCAATTAAAATTTATGCCTAATATTGTGCATTCCAAGGATCTGCAAAAATCATTTCTGATCACCACTCCTTCCCTTTTCTGAAGGATAAGAGTTAATCACATTCTTTAACCAGTGTCATTATGAGAACAATGAAGAAAATTGTAACACTACTCAAATGACTATGTTTGTTATGGAATAGAAAGCATTAAAACATTGAAAACTTAATTGACTCTTTCTGCTCTGATTTTCATTCACCGATTACTCCCTGAATTTTTAAAAAGTTATATAAAATAACCTTTAAGAATCATTTAGGACTCTACTCTCAATCAATCTGATGGGTCTGTATAGGTCATATAAGTGGATGAGTTAATGGGTAATTAATAGTTCATAAATTGGAGATCTTTACCATTAGGTTATGTCACTGAGCTTCACACTAAGCCATGTTATTAATTAAAGCATCATATTACATGTTTGGTAAATAAAGCTTTGAATATCCAGATTTTCCTGTGATTTCCCCAAATATGGGTAACTCAACTGCATAATTTGTGGTTCTGGGGAGGACTGAATTCATGCTTTCCCCTGAAATAAAAATACTTTTAAAAATAGAACATGCAATAAATTTTTAAAGATAAGTAATCAACTTCCTGGGAAAAATTCTGGTCTTTTTAACTCTCTGAATAAAAGTTCTATTTGCATTTTAAAAGAAATGAAAAAAGTTCAAAAAATAATGAGGTAAATAAGATTAATTTAACAGTGGATGCTAATTTGATTAATCTCACCTAAACACTGTCAATTATTTCCTCATGTTTAGATCAATAATAAATACTCGTAGGACCAGCAGTCAGGAAATCAGAAGACATATTGGGCAAGTCTGCTGTCAAGGACCTCTCTAAAATGCTAAGTAGCAATGATGTCAATTTGAAAACTAAAGTGCACCTGAATCAGGCCATAGTCTTCTCAATCACGTCCTATACAGAAAGCTGGACAATGAATAAGGATGATGGGGGGGGGGGTGAAGGATGATAGGAGAAGAATTGATGCCTTTGAGTTGTGGTGCTGGAAAAGGGTATTGAATATCCATGGATTGCCAAAAAAACAAATATGTTCTGGAAAGGGTGGGGCCAGAGTGCTCCTTGGAGGCAAAGATGATAAAGTCTCACCTCACATACTTTGAACATGCTGTTAGGAGAGGCTATTCCTTGCAAAGAAAGGGCCATCATACTTAATAAGGTGGAGGATCAGGGAAGGAGAGGAAGGTTCCCAACGATATGGATTGACACAGTGACTTCAGCGATGGGCTCTAGTATGTCAGATATGATGATAATGGCACAGGATAGGATGGGGTTAAGGTCAGCTGTTCATAGGTTCACTATGAGTTGTACTCAACTTGATGTCACCTACCAACAACTCTGTCATTCACAGCACTGACATCATTATTAAGTTGGTTTTCTTTTGGCCATAAGGTGGTCTCCAATAGTGACATTAGCTAAATCCTATTTCACATCATAAAAAGAGTAATTTTAGGAAGCTCTGGTGGTATAGAGGAAAGAAGCTGTGCTGCAATCCCAAAGGCGCTCAGTTCAAATCCATCAGATACATTACTGCAGAAGGGAGGGCAATCTCCTCCTGAGCCAGTTGGATCCAATTCAATAGTACACAACAAGGGGGAGGGGGAGCAATTTTTTCATAACACTCTTCCAAATTAAGGGAAAACGGTCCCTACCAATATTAAACTTTAAAAAAAAAACCAACTTTAAATTTAAAAGAAAAAGTCTCCAGAAAACTCCTTTTTGGCGTCATTGGCCAAAATTAGGTCACATTCTTATTTTTCAACAATGAGTGAGATGGTTTATAGCCTTATTCTTAGACCAGTCAAGACCATGGCTAAGGTTAATCCCTGAAATGCAGTGCTGATACTCACATTTTTAAGAAAGTATACTACCCACCACTGTCAAATTGCTTTTGACTCAAAGTGACCCCTTAGATCTTTATGGAAGCTTTCCTTCATGGAGTAACCAGTGGGTTTGGCCTGCTGGACTTTTGACTAACTACTGGGCACTTAACCACAATGCCATTAGGATGATACAAAGCTCTGTAGTGAGTTTGGCTAAACCAAAAGTTGTTCATCTCTCACAGTTTTAATCCTCCAGCAGCTCCAAGGTAAAAAATTACCAGTCTCTTCTAGTTACATTTACAGCCTGAAAAATTCAATGGAGGCCCACTATGAATTGGAAGCAAATCTGATAACAGTGAATTTGAAGGCTTTTGTTTCTTTTTGATACAAAGCACAGAGTACATAATTATATGATGGCCAGTCAAATTTCAATATTCTCAGGATAGAGAGTTACTGTAATGGGTCTCATTAATGTGTCATTAATGAGATCATTCATAATTTTTATCATATACTCATTTGCATGTGGTTTGTGGCCCACTCACCTAGTAAGATTTGGCTCAACAGTTTAATTACATCAGAAACTATAACTAATTATTAAGATACAGTTCAAGATCACAGTCTCTTAATCATGGGTTAATTATCTTTGCTATGTAAATCACATCATTTTGATGAAATGGAAAAGTTTCATGGCAAATGACACCTAATTATATAGCAAGTCCAATATAATTATTATTAAGTAATCTATCATATTATAAAATCACTACTCAACGTGGTTATAATGATCAGCCTTGTTATTGTCAAAAATTTCACATAGCTATTTATGTCTTATAAGAGGCAACAACTCTAAAATAACAAAGATCATTAAAACACAGAAGAAAATTTTGGTGTTCCTTTTAATAAATAGAATCTAGGACTTTTGACTGAAATGCAGTTCATGTCAATCCATAACAACAAAAGTACCACAACGTAGAAAAACAGATAATGGAACACAAAGAAAAACAAAACAAATGAACACAGAAAAACAGAACAAACCAAAAGCTTCCAAATTCTGTAAATTCTCAGACATAAATAAATAAAGTCTGACCTCAAGGTAATAAAATAAATGTTTGAAGGGGCTCAGAGAAGGGAAAACCATCATTACTATTTTTTTTAAATTTCCTTTAAAGAGTGCTACTTAGATATTTGTTATCATTGTTATTGTCATTGCCATTTTTGTTACTCAGTTGGCTTCAAACCATGTTGTTGTTATGAGCTGTCAAGTTGCCTGCAACTCATAGTGACCCAAACACTTGTTATGCATCAGAGAGTTGGACAATGACTAGGGAGGAGAGAAGAATTGACGCCTTTGAGCTATGGTGCTGGAGAAGAGTATTGAATGTACCATGGACTGCCAAGAAAACAAACAGATTCATCCTAGAGAGGGTTAAACCAGG
>NW_006399810.1:9039385-9041553 GCF_000299155.1 Elephantulus edwardii
GTGTCAAACTTACTGTTTCTGACACACCTACCCTCGTTACCCCAGTCAATTAATCAATCCATCTCAGCAAGGGTCTTCCTCTCTTGCACTGTCCCTCCACCCTCCCAAGCATGACGTCCCTCTCCAAGGATTGGTCCATAGAGAGCTTATCTATACAGGAAGAAAGTACCTGTTCCTATGTCATCTCCATATATGAGTGTATCATTGTAGCAATCATGCAAACCCACTTCACTGAAATCTTCCTTCATTTTAATTGACACTCTTCTTTAACAAACATGTGGTTTTCTAGCCACTGTTCTTTATTCTGTGATTGTCAGTGATTAAAGAACTGAGTTCTGAAGTATTCCAGATCTTGATTTATAAATTGTTACTTCCCTAATCAGTACCACAATTGTGGGTATTTAAAAAATAACTAACCAAATCATTGTTGTCAAGTCAAAACCAACTAGTAGTTGGAAGGGATTGGAGGATATAAATCACATGGGAAACGATTGTCCATCTTTGTCCTACAGAGCAGCTGATAGATTCAAAAGTGTGGGTTAGCAGTGTAATTTCTTAGTACCTGTGCCATCAGAGCTTCCTGTTGAAAGCATGCAAGTTGAATCTTGCCAGCCTCATGTCTAAGGAATATTCTGGTTATATTTTTCCCTAAAACTTGTTTGCTTTTTCTTCCAGAAGTCCATGGGACATTCAAAATTCATTTCTATCATCAGTTTAAATGTATCCATTTTCCTCCACCTTCTGTTTTTTATTCTCCAATTTTGGCGTGAATCTGAGGCAATTGAAAAGATGATGGCTTGGGACAGGTATATCTTACTTTTCCACATTATGTCTTTGCTTTGTAAAGCTTTAAAGAGATCTTCTGTAACAGACAAGCCCAAGACAGTACATTGTTTGATTTCCTGTTACTTCTATAACCATTAAACTAGGGAAAATAAAGCCATTGATAACTTTAATTTCTTTTCTGTTTATCTTATTGTTCATAGGCAAAATTGTAAGATTTTTATTTTCTTCATGTTCAGGTGTAATCCACAGAAGACTGTAGTCCTTGAATTTCACCAGTAAATGCTTCACAGTCTTCATTTTTGGCAAATAAAGTCATATAATCTGGGTATTGAAGATTATTAATTAATCTTCCTCCATCCTGATATGCTGTTCTTGAAAATTCTGGTTTCTCAAACTGTTTTTTCAGTGTACAGTAAATATATAAGATGAAAATGCGACTCTTCTTTTCCAGTTTTTATTTATCCACATCGCATTCCTTATTTCTGTATTAGATTCTATACTCTCACAAAGTTTTTGGTCAGTCTGAGTCTAACTCAGATGGATCTTAGCTAAAAGCAAAGATTACCAGGACAATGTTTATTTGTGCTTCATTGACTGTGTGGCATATTTGACTGTGTGGTATTCGACTATGAGTTGTACTCAACTCAATGCCACCCAACAACTGAATCCCAGCAACAACTCTGGTGGCATTATCTGTAGAGAATTGTATGGCTAGCCCAAGGGTCAAGTCTCTCTGGCAATTTACATTCACCAGGAACTCAAAGGGAGAAAAATCAGTAATCTCCTCTCATGCTAATTACAGCCTCAGAAAACCTGCTAGAGAATTAGCTATGACTCGGCTCTGATTCATTGGCAGTGAGTATAGTATATTCCCACTCTAACACTTAGCTGATACTTCTCCCTTGAAAGTTGTGAAAAAGATTTTTAATTAACCTACTTATTTGAGTGAATACTTACAGATCATACTGGTTTTCATTTAATCATTCATATAAAATTTATTGTACAATCTTAATTATAATAGTCTAATGCAATTGAGTACTTAGAATGTCTGGTAAATCCTTATTGTATGTTGCTCTTCCCCTCACCCAATATATCTATTTATTAATTTTTATTCTCCTGTCCCTCTCTTACCATCCCTGGTAGTCATCCAAGAATGTTAATGTTTTTTGTGCTAAAGTCAATCATCATTTTTGCAATCTTCATTCTTTATTTTTCTGTAACATTTACTTTGTTTTTGTTATTGGGCACTGTTGAGTCAACTATGACTCACAGCAACTCTATGAAAAACAGATCTAAAAAATTTAAAGAAGAACTGTTACCAATTCTACATAAATTATTTCAGAAAATAGAAGAAGATGGAACCCTCCCAGATTCATTCTATG
>NW_006399810.1:9043938-9045683 GCF_000299155.1 Elephantulus edwardii
GTAATATTCATTAATTTGCATGTCACCTTTCCACAGGGGCCATGTTAATCTTTTAAGTATTGTTCCAATTTTAATAATTGTTTAGTCTACTGTTTTCTACAGTTTTATAAGGTACCTGACTTAAACCTTCAGATCCAGCTTTGACTCTTTCCATTCTCTTTATAATCACTTAATATCAATTCTTAATTCCTGGGTTTCATCTCAAAAAATTTCTTAAACTTTCCTTTTTCTTTCAATTATTCCCACACTAGGGTACAACTCTTTAACTGTTTAAATCCACCAATTACTCCATAGGATACATAGGGAGTCTTTTCCCATGCTGCTTATGACCTCAGAAACCCAATGTAGAGATATCTATGAGTCAGTTTTGACTTGATGACAATGAGAAAATGAGCTCACACATAGACTATCATAATACTTTGCTAGCTAGTTAGTGTCTGTAATAAGTCTTACCAAACACTTACATACAAATATGGCATCTTTCCCTAAAGATTCTAAGTTGATTCCCCCACCTATAAACTTCCTTTATAAAAAAAAAAATCTATATGAAATGTCAAGTTCAAATGTTTCTAGATATGCTCTATGTCGATCTATATTTCTCTCATTGTTGTTGAGATAATTTACTCCAGTAGGTTTTTAAAAGACTATAAATCATGCTGAAAGAGACTACCAATCTTTCTCATGAGATGCAGCAGTTAGTCAACATTTTCATCTATTCAAACTTGATACAGTCTTAAAGACCTTCATCAGTTCTTACTTTTTCAATAACATTTTCTTTGTCTCTGACAATGTACATTAAACATCATTTTCTCGAAGACCTTGTTGAGCTTATTGCCACCTTAATATATTTAGCATTTTTTTGCAATTTAATTATTTTTTATATATAATTTTCGTTCTCCTTAATAAAATAGCTCATTATTTTTAAAACAGTGTATCTCTAAAATGTATTTTATTATTATTATTTCTGAGAATATAGTACTAGGCATTGTTGTTGTAATGTTGTTAGGTGCAGTTAACTATGATTCATACCACTATCATTCAAATATGTGCACCAACAACTAAAGCCAGGGACAAAGAAATGGAAATTTCTACCAACTTTTGCAGACTAAAATTGATTAAACATGCAAAAAAGATTTGTAAGTAATAATTGATGACTGGAATGCAAACTCTGGGGACAAAGATCATGAAGGATCAGCAATTGAAAAATATGAACTTGGTTACAAGAATGAGGCTGTTAGAATAATAGAATGTTGTACAATCAATGATTTGTTCATTTCAAATATCTTTTCTTATTGTTGTTGTTGATTGCCTTCAAGTCAAGAAAAACTCATAGTGACCCTATGAACAAAAGGTCTGAGGCCTAAAATTTTATTTTATTTTATTTTATATTGGTACACAAAGTTCATAAAGTTCATACACAAATATCTTTTATAAAAAATATAACCAGTGACTATATACATGTACCTCACCTGATGGACTACACAGGAATCAAATTAATTACATCTGTGGAAACAATTACTGGAGAAGCTCAATATCATATGTGAAAACTAAGTCAGGTGCTTACTTTGAAACACATTATCAACTACTCATGTGTAGATCAAGTATGGAAACACAAGGGAGGAGGAACAGCTGTAAGCAGACCCTAGTGATTGGTACATGGAATGTGAGAACCATGAATGAAGGAAAATTAGAAATTGTTAAGAAAGAAATGGAACGCATAAATATTGACATATTAGGTATTGGAG
>NW_006399810.1:9049896-9051906 GCF_000299155.1 Elephantulus edwardii
CATAGGGTCGCTATGAGTTGGAAATGATTCGATGGCACATAACAACAACAACAACATGTGTAGATTAAAATTGAGGTTAAAGAAAATGAAAATAAATCCCTAAAGGCCAAAATGTGATTACCTTGAGTCTATCCTACTGGAATAGAAAAAAATCTCAAGACCATGTTTGAGACCTTGAGCATTAATGAACAAAGACCAAATGTGTTGTGGGAGGGTGTTAAGAATAATATTCATAAAGAATGCAAAAGGTCATTATCAAGAAAGAAGAAGAAAAGACCAAATTGATGTCAGAAGAGATTCTTTTTTTCTTTTTTTAATTGAGATTTTAATGAAAAAGAACTTGGGTTTCCAATCATTCATTGTTGTACATTTTCCTCTCTGCCCCCTCACCCCCCTAGATTACTTTTTTCTTTGGGGAAAAATATTCTTTCATTGTTATACAGTCCCCCCCACCACCAGATCACTTTACTCTTATTCTGTATTTTTGTCATGCCAATAATACCTAATTATATATTCCTTTTATACAGTTCTCTCACTCTTCTATTTCATTATTGCGTAGATTATTTATCCCCTCTTTTCTTAGTTTCCCCCAGGCCCCCATGTCAGCCCTATTTTATAATGGTGGAATTATGCCATGTTTGTCTTTTTGTGACTGAGATATTTCACTCAGCATAATGTCCTCCAGGGTCAATCATTTTGTATACTATTTCATGAGTTCCTTGTTTTTCAATGCAGCATACTATCCCATTGTGTGAATATATCAGAGCTTCTCTATCCATTCATTTTTTTTATGTGCACTTGGGTTGTGTGAATGTACCACAGCATCTCTATCCATTCATTTGTTGATGGACATTTGGGTTGTTTCCAACTCTTTGTTATTGTGATCAAAGCAGCAATAAACATGGGTGTGCATATATCTACTTGAGGGTAGTTACAGTCTCTTTAGGGTATATTCCCAGTAGTGGAACTGCTGGGTCAAATGGTATTTATATTTCCAACATTCTGAGAAAGTGCCATACTGACTTCCACAGTGGTTGCACCATATTACACTTCCACCAACAGTGAATAAGGGTTCCAGTTTCTCTGAAACCTCCCCAGCTTTTGGTCTTTGCCGTTCTGTTAAATTTTACTCTTCTTAATGTTTTCCTTTGTTCCAGCTCTGGATTATCTTCATCACTGTAGAGAAATCCAATTAATTTTTGTATGTTGATCTTGTATCCTGCCACATTGCTGAATTGGTCATCTATGTCCAGTAGTTTTCTTGCTGAGCCTTTAGGGTTTTCTAAGTATACTATAATATCATCTGCAAAGAGAGATAAATTTACCACCTCTTTGTCAATTTAGATACCTCTTATTTCCTTCTCTTATTGCTATCATTAAGACTTCTAATACAATATTGAATAGAAGAGGTGACAGTGGGTATCGTTGCCCAGTTCCTGTTCTCTAAGGGAATGCCTTTAATCTCTCTCCAGTGAGAATAATATTGGCTCTCGTGTTTGAGTATATTCTTTTTACTATGTTGAAGAAATTCCCCTTTAATCCTATTTTGTTGAGTGTTTTAATCAAGAAAAGGTGTTGGATTTTGTTAAAGGACGTTCTGTGTACATTAATGGGATCATGCAGTTCTTGTTCTTTGCTTTGTTTATAGGATGAATTACACTGATTGTTTTTCTTACGTTGAACCATCCTTGCATATCTGCTATGAATCCCACTTGGTCATGATTAATTATTTTTTTGATGTATTATTGGATTCTATTGGCCAGGATTTTATTCAGGATTTTTGCATCAATGTTCATGAGAGATACTGGTCTATAGTTTTTTTATTTAGGTGGTGTCTTTACCTGGCTTTGGTATCAGGGATATGTTTGCTTCATAGAATGAGTTTGATGGAATTCCATCTTTCTCTATTTTCTGAAATAGTTTATGTAGACTTAGTAACAGTTCTTTTCTGAATGTTTGATAAAATTCACTTGTAAAATCACCCGGTCCAGGGCTTTTTTTTTTTTTTTT
>NW_006399810.1:9052006-9078360 GCF_000299155.1 Elephantulus edwardii
TTTAGGTAGGTTGAGTATTTCTAAGTATTTGTCCATTGCCTCCAGGTTTTCATATTTGTTTGAGTATAGTTTTTCATAATATTCCATTGTTAGCTTTTTTATTTTAATTGGTTCTCCTGTGGTGTCGCCCATTTCATCTTTTATTCTAATTATGTGTATCTTTTCCTTTGCTAGTTTTGCTAATGGTTTGGTTTGTCTATTTTATTTAATTTTTCAAAGAACCAACTCCTTGTTTTGTTGATGTTTTCAATTGTTTTATGTTTTCTATTTCGTTTATTTCTGCTCTAATTTTTATAATTTCAGGTTTTTTTACAGGATGTTGGATTTTCTTGCTGTTCTTTTTCAATCTGTTGGAGATGTTGGGATAGAGAGTCAGTGGTAATTTTTTCCTGCCTTATGATGTATTTGTTTATTGTTATAAATTGACTTCTGATTACTGCTTTGCTTGTTTCCTAAAGGTTTTGGTAAGTGGTGTTTTCATTGTCATTTGTTTCAAGAAACTTTGTAATTTCATTTTTTATTCATTCTAATATCCACTCATGTTCAAGCAAGGTGTTATTCAGCTCCCAAATTTATGGGTAGGGGTTTTTTTGGGGGGGGGTTGGGGTTTTTTGTCCTTTATCCTCTTGTTATTAATTTATCGTTTTGTAGCATTGTTTTATTTTGTTATTTTATCTTTTTGGAATAGTGAGGTGGAAATTATGTCTTCTTCCCTTGAATTTGAGTGATATCTTAACTATTTAGAATAGAAGATGAGGGTAGATAATAAAAGGCCAGGTAGTTTTTGTCTTGTTTTTGGAAATCTTTTTAGAATCCCACAGTGAAATAAAGGAAGTCCACCTATCCTTATGTTGTTATGGTTTGATAAGAGGTCTTATGCAGCACTTTGCCTGGTGTTTCTGGCTTAGTCCAGCTATAAAGGTTTTTTTGTCCCAGTTCCACCTATATAAAAAATGAACTGGATGATTTCAGCCTCCTGTTGGGGGTAAATACCATCTATTCAAGTCTTCCCATCAGGACCTGAGACAATGTCATTTATGGATAAACCCTTCTTTTGTGGTTCTCGCTCAATTCCAGACTCACAGCCTTTGTAAGCATATGGTTGCTATCTTGTGCCACTAAATTTTGAGATAGTGCATTAATAGCATAGGTAACTACAAAAATATACTTAATGAGAGAATTCCTGCATTTAGGAGTATTATTACCAAGTCCTATGGGAGTGTCTCTTATACTTGTTACCCATTCTTTCTCATAATATCTTTTTACTCCTTAAGATTCTGTTTTTATTATTGTGATTTTAGTGAAAGTCTACAGAGAGTATGGGTTTTCATTCATTCATTGATACATATTTTCCTCCCTCCCCCTCCCCCAGCTCACTTTGTAACACATGTTTTGTTCTAGATTGTCAATTACCTTTTATATTCTTATCTGCATAAAATAGCCTCCCAACTGATCTTCTTCAACTCGTTCTTTAGATACCAATATGGCCTTTCTAAAATCCCTTTCTATTCCTTCCTACATTTAAAATTTTTCAATAGCTCCACTTATTTTTCAAGATAATGTATAACTCCTTAGCTTGGCTCATAAGATCTTTTAACTTATCCTCTCTCTTGCTAGTCACTTTACCTACCTGAAGAAAAAAATGATATAATAATCAAACTCATTGCTGTCAACTGACTAATAGCTGATCCTCCAGCAGGTGTTCAGAGCCTTTAAATTGCATGGGAAGAGATTTTCCATCTTTCCCCTGAGCAGCTGGTGGATTTGAAGCAGTTATCTTTGGTTTGGCACTGTAAATCTTTACCCACTATACCATCAGAGCTTTATTTGTTCTGATTTCAAACTTAGCTATTTGTGTCATAGAACTTATTTTTTTCTCTACAACTCACTTTCTAAAAGAAATCTATATTGTTGTTGTTGTTAAGTGCCGTCGAGTCATAGATGACACATAGCGACCCTATTAATGAAAGACCTGAACATTTGTATAACTTTCATCATTCCTTCAAGTTCATAGAGTTTCCGGAGGCAAACTATTTAGGAAGTGGATGCCACTTCTGCTTCTAAGCCTGTTTTAATCAGGGAGCTTCACCAAACACTGTCCACCATGGGTAACCATTATCGCAGTGTTACAGTGTTTAGCATCATAGCAACCATGAGTTACCTCTGTAGAGCAAATGGACAAACCAGTGATATACCATTTAGAAGAATGTTTGACAAAAACAGTTAAAACCAGGCCTGAGAGCTGCAGATTAAAAAAAAAACCAAAAAATTCTATAGTCTCCAAACAATGTCTTAAATAGTTCCAGTTCATTTATTCAGGAACTGCTGTTTGAAAAATTCTTCAATCTATGTCCATCTTCAAACCAGTGATTTTCTATCTTCTTTTATTGATGTCCAACGACTAGAAAGTCTTTCACAATCAATCCCAGATGCTCTGAGTCACTCTTCTCCATTTTTATTTTAGTTAACACAGAAAAGGTGGTGTTCCTTAAATGCCAGTGCTATCCATTTGCATTAGATACTCCACTTTTGCCTTCTCAGTTTTCATTTCCCATATTCTCTAACTTGCTCTATGAATTCTTTCACCTCCTCTCTCTGTCATCACTGTGTCATTCCCATTTTGTCATTCCTATCTGCATACAGATATGCTCTAGATTATCTCCTCTTTAAGTAAATTCCCCTCCCTTGGCACTGCCTACTTGTACAGCTCCATTTATCTGGTCTCCATCCCAGTTGATCTTCTCATAATATTGCTAGTGTACTCTTAGAAGTTCATTGCCTTTTCTTCCAACTTGATCCTTTCTACATTCTGCCCACTTTGCTGAAATTGTACTTTTCATAGTCACAAACAGTTTCAGAATGATTATTTTCTGTTATTACTTGAGTGGATTTCTTTGTAGATTCTTCTTTCAAGGACTCAAGCTAAGTATTCTGAGAATATTCTTGTATCTTGATTACCGCAGCTATTTTTTCATTTATTCTCCTAGCACTCTGTAGTTTCTTCCTCCTCAAACAGATCTCAATTGCTTGTATTTCTCTAGATCATTCACTCTTTTTATCTGACATTCTCTTTTAGGTAAGCATGTTCATTCCTTGGATTCATATTTATCTGTATGTCTGATCCCCAAGTTGTTATTTCTATGCCAAATTTTTAAGATTCTAGAATTCTATGTATCGCTATCTGCTTGTGACTTAAATGAAATTGTCTTAAAAACATCTCAGATATAACATGCTTAAATCTTAATTATTTATTTACTTCTGCTTCAACCTGTAATTATATACAGTCTACATGTAAGTAAATAGTATAATTACTCACTGAACTGCTAAAAGCAGAAATGGAGAAGAAAGGATTACAATGAAAAGGTAAAAATAAATAATGGGAACTGAGAGTTGTATAGAAAGAGAAAGCCATATTATTTTTCATTTTCTGCTTTTCTAAAACAGAAAAAAAGAATAGAGGAGATTACACTACTACGTCTTTGAAGGTGAGTTGTAGACTATGACTGATAGTGATTCTACAAACAATGGCTCTTGCCCAATCCTGAGCCAACCTCACTATCTCTGACACACCTAACCCTAATTGCCACAATCACTTTGTCAATCCATCTCTCTCAGGGTCTTCTTCTATGCTCTTTATCCTTTCAAGCACTCCTCAAGGACTGGTCCCTCTTGGCAATATGCTCAAGGTATGTAATATAATTTCAAAATCTTTTCCTCCAAGGAAAAAACTTCATTTCATCCTCTCAAGGAAAGTCATTTTTGTTCTCTTGGCAGTCAAGAGTATGTTCAATACTCTTCTCCAGCACCACAGTTCAAAGACATCAATTCTCCTTCTATCATCCTTAGTAATTTTCCAGCTTTCAGAAGTATAGCAAGCTATTGAGAATACCATGTCCTGAATCAGGTGCACTTTAATCACTAGACTGACATTGTTGCTCTTTTACACTCTGGAGAGGTTCCTTAAAGCAGATTTTCCCAATGCAATTCATTTTCTGACTGTTGGTGCCAAGAGTGTTGTTTGGGAATCTGAGCAAGATGAAATCATTAATAACTTTAATCTTTTCTCCATCTATCATAATCTATCTAATGGCCTGGTGGTGAGAATCTTTGTTTTCCTGATATTCAAATGCAATCCATACTGAAAGTTTCAGTCTTTGACCTTCTGCAGCAAATGCTTCAAGTCCTTCTCAAATTCAATGAACAAGGATGTGTTATCTACATAAAAGGTTGTTGATGAATTTTCCTCCAATCCTCCTACCACATTCTTCTTCATAAATTCAAAATCCTAAATGCTCTGTTCTGCTTATAGATTGAAAAGATATTGAGAAAGGACACATCCATATGTACTCCTTTCTTGGTTTTGAACCATAGTGTTTCCTTGCTCTGTTCAGACAACAGCTTCCTGGTCAAGGTATAGGTTTTGCATGTACAATCAAGTGTTCTGAGATTCTCATTCTTCTCAATGTTATCTACAATTTGTTATGATCCACACAGTCAAATGCCTTTGCATAGTCAAAAAAAATACAGATAGACATTGTCTAGTATTCTGTATCTTCAGCCAAGAACCTTCTGAATTGGCAATGATACTCTTACTATCACAGCCTCTTTTAAATCCAGCTTGTATTTCTGGAAGTTTTCTATTGATCTAGTAATTTCTCAGTAAGAGGGTCTAGTAGAAAATCTCTGTAGAAATTATCTAGAATTTTTCCTGTTGTTCTAGTAATTTAGGATCATTTTCAGCAAGATTTTACATGCATGTGATATCAGTGATATTGTTTGATAATTTCCACACTCTGTTGGATCATCTTTTTTTGGACATGTGAATAAGTATAGATCTCTTCCAGCCAGTTGTCCAGGTAGCTGTCCCCAGATTTCTTGGCACAACTTGATGAGCACATCTAAGGCTAAATGTCTTTGTTGAAATATGTCAATTATTATGTCAATTCCTCGTGCTTTATTTTTTCCTTTTCATTCAAAGAAGCTTGAAATTCCTGCTTTGGTTTTACTGCTTTTTTATCATATACTATTTCCTGAAATGGTTCTGTTAGCCAATTCTTTTTGGTACAGTAACATTGTGTATTCCTTCACCCTTCTGTTGAAACTTTCTGGATCATTCAATATTTTGCGCATAGCTTCTTTAAGTATTGCAATTTGAGGTTTGAATTCGTTCATCAGTTCCTTGATAAATGCCAAGCAAGTTTCTCCATTTTTATTTTCTGTCTCCAGCTCTTTTTTCATTATACTTTGCTTTGTCTTCCTGAGATGTCCTTTGAAATCTTCTGTTCAACTGTTTAACTTCCTAATTTTAGTACAATATTCCTCTATTTTTGTAATAACTTTTTGCTTTCTTCATGGAAGATATTCTTGATGTCATCCCATTGCTCATCTAGTTATCATTAATGTTCAGTGCCTCATACCTGTTATTGACATGCTTTTAAATTCAGATAGGATAGGCTCAATGTCCTATTTTTATGTTTATGGATTTGTTTTAATCTTATTTGGCTTTAATTTGAACTTGTACATGAGTAGCTGATGATCTGTTCCACAGTCAGCACCTTGCTTTATTTTCACAGCTGATATTGAGCTTCTCCAAAGATTATTTCCTCAGATATGATCAATGTGATTCCTATGTAGTCTATCAAGTGAGGTTTATGCATCTAGTGACTGTTTGGGGGGGTGGTTTACAAAGTATTTGCAATTGAATAAATTATTGATTGTACAAAATTCTTTCATTCTATCTCCAGTCGCATTTCTGTCACCAAGTCCAACAACCATATTTTCCAACTGCTAGTGGTTCTTTAGTCTCAACTTTTGCATTCCACTCACCAATTAATACTAATGAATCTTGATTGTATGTTCAAACAGTTTCAGACTGCAAGTTAGTAAAAATCTTTTCTCCTCTTTAGCTTCAGTTGTTGGAGCATATATTTGAATGATAAAGCCATCAACAATTCTTCCTTGTATGCATATGGATAGTATCTCATCACTCACAACATTGTACTTCAGGATACAACGAGAAATTATCTTTTTGACAATGAATGCAACCTCAGTTTCCCTTTCTCTTTCATTTCTGGCTTAGTAAATCATATGATGGTACGATTCAAAGTAGACGATGTCAATCCATCTCAGTTCAATAATGCCTAGTATGTTAATATTTATGCACACCAATTCTTCTTAACAATATCCAATTTTCTTACATCTGTACTTTGTATGTTCCATGTTCCAATTATTAGTGGTTGTTTGCAACTCTTCTTCCTCGTTTTTATGTTTCCCAGCATGAGGGTTCAGCCTCCACTACTTTATCTAATAGTCTAAGAGTCTTATATCATATATAGGATTTTTGATGTCCTGTTCTTTCAGAAATGGATGACAAATCCTTCTTCTTAGTTTGTCTTAATTTGAGAGCTGTGGTTTAGTACAGCATCTGACAGACAAGCACTATCCTCAGAAAAGCAGATACTAGACAAGTAAACATATACATATCTTAGCTATTTTTTTAGGGTTTCCATTCATTCATTCATTGTTGCAATTTTCTCTCCCTGCCCCAATTCACTCTTCTCTTTGAAAAGTACAAGAAGAATTCTTTCATTGTTATACAGTCCCTCCCCCCAAGTACACTCCACTGTCAGGCTTCATTGTCGACTCCTATCATGACAATAATACCCAATCATGTATTCCTTATAAACAGACCTCTCTCTCATCTGTTTCAATGAAGTATACATTATTTATCCCCTCTTCCTCACTCTTCCCTCAACCCAGATTTCAGTCCCAATTTACAACAGTGGCCCTATGTAATATTTGTATTTTGTGACTGAGACATTTCACTCAGCATAATGTCCTTCAGGGTCACCCACTTTGTATAATATTTCATGAGTTCCTTGTTTTTCAATGTAGTATAGTGTGTAGTATTGTGTGAATATACCAGAGCTTCTCTATCCATTCATTTGTTGATGGGCACTTGGGTTGTTTCCAACTCCTTGCTATTGTGAACAAAGCTGCTATAAACATGGGTGTGCATATATCTGCTCGGATGTTGGTTATGGTCTCTTTGGGGTATATTCCTAGTAGTGGAATTGCTGGGACAAATGGTATTTCTATTTGCAACTTTTTGAGAAAGCACTATAAAGCTTTCCACAGTGGTTGCACCATTTTACACTCCCACCAACAGTGAATAATGGTTCCAGTTTCTCTGCAACCTTGCTAGCATTTGTTGCTTGCTGTTCTGTTAAATGTTGCTATTCTTACTGGGATGAGATGATATCTCGCAGTTGTTTTGATTTTTATCTCTCTTAGAGCTAGGAATTTTGAACATTTCTTTATGTGCTTATTGACCATCTGAATGTCTTCTTCGGTGAAGTGGCTGTTTATATCCTGTGCCCATTTTTCAACTGGGTTATTTATCTTTATCTTCTTGTGGTGCTCAAGTATTTTATAAATTCTAGCTATAAGTCCCTTGTTTGACATGTCATTACAAATATTTTTTCCCAATATATGGCTTCCCTTTTATCATGCTGGATAAGTCTTTGTATGTGCAAAGGGATTTGATTCTTAGAAGGTTCTATTCATCTATTTTATTCTCTCCTGGTTGTAGATTCTCCAGGATGTTTGGAAGACTATTTTTGCTGTGAATTAGGAATTCTAGAGTTCTTCCAAGCTTTCTTAAATGAATTTTATAGTGCTTGGTTTTAGTCCTAGGTCCATGATCCATTTTGAGTTGGTTTTTGTGTATGGAATGAGGTGTGGATCTTGCTTGAGTTTTCTGCAGATAGTTTTCCAATTTTTCCAGGATCATTTGTTAAAACGACTGTTGTTTCCCCGCTTAACTGTTTTAACCTAATTATAAAAAGCAGTAGACCATAGGTAAATAGGCTGATTTCTGGGTTCTCAATTCTATTCCATTGATCTCTATGTTTGTCATTGCACCAGTACCACACTGTCTTGACCATCACAGCAGTGTAGTAGGATTTTAAATCAGGGAATGAGATACTTCCTACTTTGTTTCTCTTTTTAAGGAGTGCTTTGTTTATTTAGGGGCTCTCCATACCAAATGAAAATGGAGATTGCCTTGTCCAACTCACTGAAGAATGAGATTGTTATTTGTATTGGGATTGCATTGAACATGTAAATTGCCTTTGGAATTATTGTCATTTTCACAATATGGAGTCTTCCTATCCATGAGCAAGGCATATTCTTCCATTTCTCCAGGTCTCTTTTTGTTTCTTGCAGTAATGTTTTATAATTTTCTTTGAATAGATCCTTTGTGCTTCTGGTTAGATTTACTCTCAAGTGTTTAATCTTGTGATTCACTATTGTGAAGGATGCTGTTTTTCTAAGCTCCAGTTCTGTTTTCTCTTTGTCACTGTAGAGAAATCCAATTGACTTTTGTATGTTGATCTTGTATCCTGCCACTTTGCTGAATTGATTAACTATGTCCAGTAGTTTTCTTGCTGAGTCCTTAGGGTTTTCTAAGTATATTATCATATCATCTGCATATAGATTGATTTTACCTCCTCTTTGCTAATTTGGATACCTCTTATTTCCTTCGATTGCCTTATTTTTGTCACTAAGATTTCCAATACAGTATTGAATAGGACAGATGATAGTGGGCATCTTTGCCTAGTTCCTGTTCTCAAAGGGAATTACTTTAATTCCTCTCCACTGAGAACAAAGTTAGCTCTCAAGTTTGGGTATATACTTTTACTATGTTGAATAAATTTCCCTCTAATCCTATTTTGTTAAGTGTTTTAATCAGGAAAGGGTGTTGAATTTTGTCAAAGGCCTTTTCTGCATCGATTGATAGGATCATGTGGTTCTTGTTCTTTGCTTTGTTAATGTGATGAATTACATTGATTGTTGTTCTTATATTAAACCATCCTTGAATACCTGCTATGAATCCCACTTGGTCCTATTGGCCAAGATTTTATCAGGATATTTGCAACAATGTTCATGAGAGATATTGGCCAGCAGTTTTCTATTTCGGTGGTGTCTTTACCTGGCTTTGGTATCAAGAGTATGTTTGCTTCTTAGAATGAGTTTGGGAAAATTCCATATTTTTCTATTTTCTGAAATAGCTTATGTAGGATTGGTGACATTTATTTTCTGAATGTTGATAAAATTCACTTGTAAAACCGTCTGGTCCAGGACTTTTTTTTAGCTGAAAATTGTTTTATTACCTTTTCAACTTCTTCTTTGGAATGGGTCTGTTCAGGTGTTCAATGTTGGTGTCAGTTTGGGTAAGTTTTGAATTTCTATGTATTTGTCCATTTCCTCTAGGTTTTAATCTTTGTTTGAGTATAATTGTTCATAATATTCCAATGTTAGCCTTTTTATTTTAGTTGGTTTTGTTGTGATATTGTCCATTTCATCTTTCATTAGGATTATTTGTGTCTTTTCCTTTGTCAGTTTTGCTAGTGGTTTGTCAATTTATTTTACCTTTTCAAAGAACCAAGTCCTTGTTTTGTTGATGGCATCAATTGTTTTTCTGCTTTCTATTTCATTCATTTCTGCTCTAATTTTTATAATTTCAGGTTTTTTACAGGGTGCTAAGTTTTCGTGATCACCTTTTTTCAATTTGTTGTAGATGTTGGGATAGAGAGCCTATGGTCATTTTCTCCTGCCTTTTGATGTGTTTGCTTATTACTATAAATTGGCCCCTGATTACTGCTTTTGCTGTTTCCCAGAGGTTTTGGTACGTGGTGTTTTCATTGTCATTAGTTTCAAGAAACTTTTTAATTTCACGCTTTACTTCTTCCAGTCATGTTCAAGCAAGGTGTTATTCAGCTTGCAAATGTATGGGTGTGTTTTTCCCCCTTTATCCTCTTGTTATTAATTTCTAATTTTGTAGTACTGTGGTCTGAGGAAGTGCTTTGTATTATTTCTATGTTTTTTAACTTATTGATGCTTGCTTTGTGATCTAAAATGTAATCTATTCTGAAGAATATTCCATGCACATTGGAGAAGAAGGTATACTTTGGTTTTTTGAGGTACATTGGCCTATAAATGTCTACCAGGTCAAGTTGGTTTATTATGTGATTTAATTCCTGAGCATCTTTGCTGAGGGGTGTTTTGTTTTTATTTTTCTGGTAATTCTATCTTTTCTTGAGAGTGATGTATTGATGTCTCCAACTACTATAGTAATGCTGTCTATTTCCTTTTTTCAGTTTTGTTAATATTTATTTTATATATTTTGCAAGTCTTTCATTTGGTACATAGATATTTATTATTGTTATATCCTCTTGTTCTACTTTAAGCATTATGTAATGACCTACCTTGTCCGTTGTGATGGGTTTTGCACTGAAATTTTTTTATTGGAGATTAATATCACTACTTCTGCTTTTTTTCTGGTAACCATTTGCTTGGTATATTTTTTTCCACCCTTTTCTTTTTAGTCTTTCTTTATCTTCATTTTTCAGGTGTATTGCTTATAGACAGCATATTGATGCATTTGGGGTTTTTTTAATCCAGTCTGCTACTCTTCTCTTCAGCGATGCATCCAAACCATTCACATTCCAGTGTGATTTTTAAACGGCAGGGTTTTATTGCTATCATTTTGTTCTTTTTAGTGTTTTTGCTAGTTATTTTGGTCCATGCTGCTTTCTGTGGCACCTCAGCATTTTTTGCAATGCTGGTTTTGTTTTTACAAACTCCCTTAGATTCTGTTTCTTGGGGACTATCTTGATCTCTCCTTCATATTTTATGGATAGTTTTCCTAGGTATAGTATTCTTGATTGACAGCTGTGTTCTTTTGAGTAGTTGGTATATGTCCTTCCACTGTCTTTTTGCTTGCATGGTTTCTACTGAGAAATTGGTACTTAGTCTTATCTGCTCTCCCTTACAGGTTACTGTTTGCTTCTCCCTCGTTGCTTTCAGAATTTTCTCCTTATCTCTGATTCTGGAAATTTTAACTATGATATGCCTTGGTGTTTTTCTTTTTAGATCTATTCTATATGATGTTTGCTCAGCTTCTTGGATATATATTCTCTTATTCTTCATTTTGCCTGGGAAATTTTCCTCTAGTAATTTTTCCACAACTTTTTCAGTGTCTTTACTTGTTTCTTCCTGTTCTGGGATTCCAATGATGAACATGTTATTTCTCTTGATGGTGTTCCACATTATTCTTAGGTTTTCTTCTTTTTCCTTCTTTTTTGAGTCTGCTTTTTGCTCTAGCAGATCAGTCATGACAATTATATCTTCTATTTCACTGGTTCTGTGTTGCATCTCTTCAACTCTGTTTATGTGTTCCTTCATCATGTTGACAGCAACTGAAACATTGGACCTTATAGTTTGGACTACAGTTTCTTGTTTTTCCAGTGCCACTAATGCCTCATTTGTTTTATCTGCTTTGTTTTGAATAGTTTTCTTAGCTCCTCCTGGATTTTGCTTGCAATGTCCTATAATTCTTTAAGTTTATCTTTCATCCATTGAAGATATTCAACAATTGCTCTTTTAAACTCTGTGTCAGAAAGTTCCATCAAACTTCCTGGCTTCAGGAAATCCATTGACACTGTGTCACCTTTGGGGGTGACATCTTGCTTTGTGCTTCTGTACTGTGTGGGATAGCTTGCTTTCTTTGAGACATTAATAGGTTCTTCATCTGAAGACAATGCTAATAGAAATCAGTTGGGCAACTACCCCACCTGTGTTTTACTCTGAACTTCTGACTGAAGGGAAAGTCCCGTTCAGAGCCTGTAAGAGCAGCCTCTTGTAGCTAAGTCAGATCAAGGTGCTCTGGATTAAAGGTAAGTTGATTGACTGGATGTGTAGGCACAGGTGTGGAGCCAAATGGGGGGTGGAGAAGGCACGGGAGGCAGGGCAACCACAAGGGCGAGTCAGCCACTTGCAGGGACCTCACTCAGATTTCAGCTGTCCAGGTGTGCTCACGAGTGGGGTCCCTACTCAAATTCCAGCTATGTCTTTCCCACCCAGTGGCTTTTGCTCAGCAGTTCTTGACCAGTGGCCTTCACCCAGGAGCCTTCACCGAGCAGCCCCCACCCCAGCAGGGCGCTGGACCCAGCAGGACCCAAGAAAACTCAGTTTAATTTCCACTGACCCACTGATCTCTTGAAGCCTTCTGCGGTCCCAACTCTTCTCACTATTTCTTAGTTGTTGGAATTGACGGAAAACCTCATAAGCAGTTCCTTACTTCACCTCTGCCTTGCATGCAGACTTCCAAGCTGTAAAACAACCCGGTGGTAGATGGAATTTGCTCCAGGACTTAAGAACAATAAATGACATAGTTGAGCCTCCACATCTTGTGGTTCCTAACTTTTATACTATAATAGACAAAGTACTAGTCAATAGGCCTTTTATTGTAAGAACTACCTTCCCTCTCTAACTTGATCTGTGCCACTATTAGAACCAATACTTGGAATATTATTGCTTTTTAATTTTTGACTCATGCCATTTTAACTTAATTAAATGTGTGTCTTCTAGGCTGCAACACTTCCATGATACATCTTCAAGGATATGAACATGTACAGCTAAGCAAATTGATAACAGTGCATCTAAATTCCAAAATCAATCTCCACAATAGTCTATGTGTTTCCTATTGCCAATGGGGCCCTTTAGAGTGGTGAGAGAAGATCTTCACTCTGAAACCTACAGCGTCCCTTTTCAGCAGGAAGTAGCTGAGAATACGCCATCTCCTTTTCCTTATGAAGCAAGGTGAAGTCTCTCTCAGGGAGGAGTGATAGGGAATGGCAAAGGACTCACTGACAAAGGAGATTAATCAGAAATGGCTTTGACAAGCACTGTGGCAATTGGACAATTAAAATAGACTTTCAAGGGGGAGGGAAGAGGAATGAACTGGGGGGAGGGTAGAGAAAATAGTGCAACAATGAATGAATGGAAACCCAAAATCTCTGTAAATGCTCATTAAAATTCATAAAATCCAATTAAAAAAAATACATTAAAAATATTTATGCACTAAAAAAATTTTTTTAAAAATGCAGTGAAATTCCCACCAGCCTGCTCACTCCTGGGTGCTCTTCCAGGCAGGCACCAGTGCCGAAGAAAACTCAATTAAATTCCTACCAGCTCTCCAATTCTGGGTGGCAGTTGGGGGCACAAGATAACTCTGTCAAATTCCAACAGACCTACTTGCTCCTAGTGTGACTTAGGAGAACTCAGTCAATTTCCCACTAACCTTCTTTCTTCTGGTGGACGGGTCCCACAGAAAGAAGCTCAGCTGGTGGCTTCTCGCTTTGGCTGGGGACTGTGGTGGGGCTCGATGCTCCTGTAGCTCCCAAACTAATTATTTTAATAAAAGTTCTGACTCAAATTCCTATTGTCCACGTCACGCAGCATCAGTCTCTGTGTGCCGTTATAGTCTCTCTAGTGGCCCGTTTCTATGCAGCTTGCCACTCTTTCAGCTCATCACACTGCTTTCTCCACTGCCGCCATCTTGGAATCACCCCCAATTTCATTTTTCGAAGGAATAGAAGTGGCATTTGACAAGTTTATTTGAAAATTAAAGAGACCACAAATAAGCAAAAATAGTCTAAAAATAAAAAAATGAAGTGGGAGATATAACATGACCTGATCTCAAAAACAAATACACAGCTGTAATAATCAAGACAGAAACAGCATGGTCCTGGTACAATGAGACACATAGACTAATGGAACAGAATTGAGGACCCAGAAATCAACCCATCTACTCATGGTCAACAAGAAATTAAAACCTATCAAATGAGAAAATGACAACCTCCTCAACAAATGGTGCTGGTAAAACTGGACTTTGACCTGTAGAAAGCTGAAACAGGATCCACATCTCACACTGTACACAAAAATCAACTCAGTATTGATTGAGACCTATGAGGTAAAGCCCAAAATTGTAACAGTCATAAGAGACAAAATGGAACCAAACTTTGAAGGTCTACCTTAGGGTATAAATAGACTGTCAAATACAATTAGAGGTATACAACCTGGAAAGGATAACACTGATGAATGGGATCTCCTAAAGATTAAATCCCTATGTGTATCAAATATTTTACTAATTGTTGAAAAGCAACCTATTGAGTGGGGGAATAAACATTTAGCAATGACAGATATCTCAGACAAGGTTCTCATTACAAAAGTTTACAGAATACACCTGGGGCTCCACAAGAAAAAGACCAATAACCCAATTACAAAATGGACAAAATTCATGGAAAGACTTTTCACATTAGGATGGCCAACAGACACAGAAAGAAACTCTCAAAATAATTGGCAATAAGAGAAATGCAAATCAAAACCGCAATGAGATATCAACTCACCCTAGGAGTAGTGGCAAAATTTAACAAGACAGCAAGCAATAAATGCTGGAGAAGATGCAGAGAGATTGGAACTCTCATAGACTATTGGTGGGATTGTAAAATGTTACAATGACTCTGAAAAGCAGTTTGGCATTTCCTAAAAAAACCTGAGCACAGAAATTCCATATGACCCAGCTATTCCACTGCTGGAAATACACCCCAAGGAAATTAGAACTAAAATATAAATTTTGGATATTTGTACACTGATGTTCATAGTGGCATTATTCATACTAGTAAGAAAATGGAAACACTCCAAATGTCCATCAGCCAACAAATGGATTGAGAAATTGTGGCTCATTCACTTAGCGGAATACTATCCAGCACTCAGGAATAACAATTAGAAAAAAAAATTATATAACATGGGAGATCCTGTAAAGCATTATGCTGTGTGAACTAAGCCTCATAAGGACAAATACTACATAATATCAATATCATAAAAATAAAAGGATAACTAGAAAGACGTGTATAAATGCCCAAAGAGGGAAGTTGAGTGGCTGTGGGGAGGGGGAAATTATGGACCCACAGAGTTTAGTAAGTGGAGAGAGGGGTAAAGGAATTATAAAAGACCCATTGGGAACATGAAAATATGGGGTAATGGAAAGCCCAGATCAATGGTGATTAATACAACACAGTGTATGGGAATGATAATATGAAACACAATGTGAATAAAAGAATGTGTGAAACACAACATATATGAATTTTGTATACAAACTAATATAAAAATTTTTAAAGAAAAAAATTCCTATCAATCATTGTACAAATTGGCATATGATCAAGAACTAATGATACAGGCATAGACTATGAAAACTGCATTAGAGTTTCAAGAAGGCAAAACAAAAGGAAGTGAAAGAGCTTAACAGAGGATTTCAAAGGGCAGCCCAAGAATAAAAACTTTATAATGAAATATGCAAGAGCTGGACTAAGGGAATAAAAAGGGAAGAACTTGCTCAGCATTTCTCAAGATGAAATACTGAAAGACAAATTCAAGCCCAAGTTGCAACAGTGAGAGATGTTATGGGCAAAATCTGAGAATGATCCAGAAAGTATTCAAAGAAGATGGAAAGAATACATGAAATCAGTGTACCAAAAATAGGGAACACTTGACATTTTCAAGAAGTAACATATTTACAAGAATTGAACACATTCACCAGCTCATGCCAAGCAATCTGGAATGCAACTACCTGGCCAACTGACTGGAAGATATCTGTATTTATTCCCACTTCAAAAAAAAAGATGACTCAGTAGAGTGTGGAAATTATCAAACAATATCACCAATATCATATGCTAGCAAAATCCTGTTGAAGATTATACAGAAAAGACTGGAGCAGTACATCGCCAGAGAACTACCAGATGTTTAAGCTGGCTTTAGAAGAAGTTGTGACACTAGGGATATCATAGCCAAGTTAAATGGATCTTGGCTGAAAGCAGAGAGTACCAGAGGACTATCTATCTGTGTTTTATCGACTATGCAAAGGCATTTGACTACGTGGATCACAAACTGTGGCTAACTTTGAGAAGAATGGGGATCCCAGAACACTTAATTGTGCTCATCTGAAACCTACACTTGGACCAAGAAGCAGTAGTCACAACACAGCAGGGTAATACTGCATGATTCAGGGTTAGGAAAAGTGTGCATATTATGTCCACACCATATCTGTCGGTATTCAGAATAGATCATGTGGGAGGCTGGACTTTATGAAGAGGAATGTGGCATTAAGATTGGAAGAAGACTTGTCAAATACCTGCATTATGCAAATGGCACAACCTTGCTTGCTGAAACTGAAGAGAATATGAGGTGTTTGCTACAGAAGGCCAAGGACTGTAGTCTTTAATATGAATTGAAATTCAACACCAAGAAAACAAAAATTCTCACCACTGGGCCAATTAGCAGCTTCATGATAGATGGAGAAGAGATTGAGATTGTTGATAACTTCAGCTTGCTTGATTACACAATCAACACTCTTAGCATAAGCAGTCAGGAAATCAAAAGACAAATTGCACTGGGAAAATATACTGTCAGAGACTTCTCTAGAGTACTGAAAAGCAACAATTACAGTCTAGAGACTAAGGTGTGCCTGATTGAGGCCATGGTCTTTGAAATTACTTGCTATGCATCCATGATCTGAACAAAATCTAAGGATGACAAAAGAAGGATCAATGCCTTTGTACATACTTTGGACTGCCAGGAAAATAAACATGTCTGTCCTGGAGAAGATGAACCCAAGCTGCTTCCTAGAGGCAAGCATTTTGAGGCTCCATCTCACATACTTTTCCCACAAAGCCAGAAGGGGACAGTCCTTGGAGAGGGGCATCTTCCTTTGAAGGGTGGAGGGACAGCACATAAGAGGAAGACCCAGAAGGAGATGGATTGACTCAGTGACTGGAGAAATGGGATTAAGTTTGTTGGAGATGATGAGATTAACTCAGGATAAGGCAAGGTTCAGAGCTAATGCACGTAATGTTGCTGTGAGTTGCAGGTGATTCAATGGCACATAACAACAATGGCAATGAAGGATGAGGGTCAAGCTGCTCTGAAGACATTGGCAAAAAAATTAAGATCCCAGGAGTCTCTAGAAGACCAACTGACATGTTTCAGTAAACAGATGCAGCCCTGAATGTGCTTACCAGTCAAGGCCAGGAAGACAGCTGACTGGACGAGATCCATATTTGTCCCCATTCCCAAGAAAGTTGAACCAGTAGAATGTGGAAATTATAAAATATCATTAATGTCACTTGAAGAAAAATATTGCTGAAAATCATTCAAAAAATTACTAGGACAGTACATCAACAGAGAACTACCAGATGTTCATATGAAGTTTAGAAGAAATTGTGGCATCAGGGTATCATTGCTGATGTCAGATGGGTCCTAGCTGAAAGCAGAAAATACCAGGAGAATGCCTATTTGGTTTTAGTGACAATAAAAAGGCATTTGACTGTGTGGATCATAACAAACTATGGCTAACATTGAGAAGAATGGGAATCCCAGAACATTTAATTGTGCTCATGTGAAATCTATAATCTGCTCTTTCCTTAGCGACCCTCATTACCCCATTTACTGTGTCAATCCATCTCATTGGGGTCTTCCTCTCCTTTGCTGATACTCCATCCTTCTGAACATGATGTCCTTCTACAAGGACTGGTCCCTCCTAGCAATAAGCCTAAAGCATGTGAGGCAGAGTTTTAAAATCCTGGCATTATTCATTATTGCAAGAACATGGAAACAGCCCAAATGTCCAATCACAAACAAATAGATTGAGAAAATATGGCACGTTCACACAATGGAATACCACGCAGCACACAGGAGAAACGATTTTGTAAATTATTACCTAACTTGGAAGGGACTGGAGAACATGATGTTGAGTGAACTGACTCAGTCTCACAGGACAAATATTGTATAAAACCATTATTGTAAAATGAGTATAAGGTTCCAAGGAGGCTTAGGGAGGGTGGAAACAGAGTGATGAGGATGTGCAGGAGGGGAGGGATTAATCATGGTGTTGTAAAATTTAATGGTGGGGTGAGAAAAACTGGAAGAATCTGTTCTCAAAAATAATGTATTTGAATTTTGTAAATAAACTAGTAAAAAGAAGAAATATTTAAAAATAACCCCGTAATGCATGAGAATGATTGTATGAAACACAACGTGAGTGAAGAACAGTTTGAAATAATGTATATGAACTTTGTAAGCAAATCAGTTTAAAATAAAAATTAAAAATAACTAAAGAAATAATCCTAGCTTTCAAAAAGCAACCTGTTTTCACCCTTTCTAGGACAGATCTGTTTGTTCTCATGGCATCAGGGTTTATTCAATACTCTTTAGCATCACAATTTAAGGCATTGCTTCTTCTGTCAAACTAAGCCAGCTCTCCAATGCATAGTAAGTAACTGAAGACCATGGCCTGGTTCAGGTGCACTTTGGTCTGTAGGCTGACGTCATTGCTCTTCAGCATTCTAGAGAGGTCCCTGACAGTAGATTTTCCTATGCAATTCATCTTTTTATTTCCTGACTGCAAAAAGAAATTATTAACCACCTCAATCTCTTCTCCAGCTATCATGGTGCTGTAAATTAGACCAGTGGTAAGAATCTTTGTTTTCTCCATGTTGAAATGCAATCCATATTGAGCACGGCTGTCCTTGACCCTTTGCAGCAAACACTTCAGGTCCTTCTCAGTTTTTGTCAAGCAAGGTTCTGTCATCTGCATCATACAGGTTGTTGATGAATCTTCCTGCAATCCTGATGTCACATTCCTCCTAATAAAGCCTCCCAAATGATCTGTTCTGCAGATAGATAGAAAAGGTCTGAAGAAAGGATACAGCTCTGACACACTCCATGCAGTGTTTGGATCATGCAGTATTTCCTTGCTCTGTTCTGATGACTGCTTCCAGGTCTAAGGATAGGTTTAGCATGAGCACAATCAAGTGTTCTGAGACTCTCACCTTCTCAATGTTAGCCACCATTTGTTGTGATCCACAGAGTCAAATGCTTTTAATTTGTGTAAAACACAAACAGACATTCTTCCAGTACTCTTTATTTTCAGCCAAAATCCATCTGACATTGGGAATGATGCTTCTAGTGTCATGGCCTCTTCTAAAACCAGCTTGTTTTTCTGGCAGTTCTCTGTCAATGTATTATTCCAGCCAATTTTTTAAATCATCTTCAGCAGGATTTTCTCTGCATGTGATAGTAATAATATTGTTCAATAATCCCCACAATCTGCTGAATCTCCTTTTTTTTTAATGTGAATAAATATGGGTCTCTTCCAGTCAACTGGCTAAGTAGTTGTCCTCTAAAAAACCAGTTTCTCTGGTGGGTTTACTCTGTTCTATAATGTTTGAGTGAACTTGATTTCTCACAAAAAGAATAACAATAGAAGATAACTAAGAGAGGTCTTTACATTGTTTCAAAGGTTGTATACTGAAAGTGAGGAGGATTTGAAGCACTTATTGCAGAAGATCAAGGAACGCAGACTTCAGGATAGATTGTGTCTCAATATCAAGAAAACAAAGATTCTTACCACTGGACCAATAGTCAGTGTCATGATAGATGGAGAAGAGATTGAAACTGCCAACAGCTTCATCTTGCTTAGATAGACAATTAACACATTGCTGCACACTTTTAATTGATGACTGTGCTTAGAAACACATTTTTTTTCCTTTGATGTATTATCGTCATTTACGGCAACATGTTAACACCCTTGGTTCAAGCAGTCAGAAAATAAGGAGATGCATTGCACTGGGGAAATCAGCAGTTAGAGGCCTTTCCAAGTTATTGAGGAGTAAAGATGTCAGTTTGAGGACTAAGGTGCATCTGATTCATGCCATGGTTTTTCTGATTACTAGCTACGCATCTGAGACCTTGACAATGAAAAGGGATGACAGCAAAAGAATTGATGCCTTTGAGCTGTGGTGTTGGAGAAGAGCACTGACTATCCCATGGAAGGCCAAAAGAATAAATAAATATTTCTTGAAGAGAATGCAGCTAGAGTGCTCTTTGGAAGCAAAAATAATGGGGCTTCACCTCACTAACTTGGACATATTGCTAGGAGGTGCTATTCCTTGGAGAGGGACATGATGTTTGGAAAGGTGGAAGATCTTTGAAGGAGAGGAAGACACTTAACCAGGTGGATTGACAGCGTGACTACTGCAATAGGCTCTTGTGTGTCAGGAAGTTTGAGGATAGCGCAGGACAGGACTGGTTTCAGATCTTTTGTTCATAGGGTCACTACAAGTTGGTACTCAACTCGATGGCACCTAACAACAACATGAAACAAAGAAGAATATGCTATAGAAAATTTATGTGTGCCTCAAAACTTAGAATATTTGCTAACTAGACAATTACAGAAAAAGAAATGACAACAGAAGCAAAAGAGACCACAACAGAAAGTAAGTGAAGATGGACAAAGTACACAAAATGCACTTGAGAAGGAAGGTAACAGCTAAAAGCCAAGTACTGTTAAGATAATTGATTTAGAAACTAGGACACTTAACGTAAAAAGAAAATAGAGAAGAAATTATTGAACACTTAAAATTAGAAAATTATCATACATACAAAAGTTGATAATTATGTTTTAAGATATTTACACAGTGCTGAAACAAATATAACCCATTCTGTATTGTTATAAAGTCTTGGAAACCATTACAGAATTTTTTTAACCCTTGTCCTTTGAGGGAGTATGGATTTTTATGTTCTACCTAGATTGTTGTTGTGGGCTATCGAGTTAATTCTGACTCGTAGTGAGACCATAGGACAGAGTATTAACTGCTATAGGTGATTATTTTTGTTGTTATTATTTTTATTGCTATTTTAATGAAAGTTTACAGTAAACTTGGATTTCCATTCATTTATTGTTGCACATTTTCCTCCCTCACCACCCCCCTCCTCCAGTCCCTGTTCATTTTTCTTAGAAAGATTCTCTCATTGTTGCACAATTTCCTCCATCTGCCCGACCTGGCTCCCAGTCGACTTTGTGAAGCACCTCTTATTCTGAACTGCATGCAAGCAATACCTGATTATGTATTTCTTTTAGAGAGTTCTTCCTAGGCTATAATTTCTAGCTTAGTACTAAGGACTTGTCTGGCCAACCCAAAGATTTGTGATTCAAATCCTCTAGGTGCTCTGCAGGAGAAAGATGGGCAATCTTCAAATGTGAAATTTTTGCCTCTGAAAACCCTCTGGAGGTTCAGTTATGCATTGATTAGCATCTGAACTACCCATTTCTCAGGAATATTTAACCTAACAAAACTGGTACGCCGATTTCAACTAAATAATAATGTCTATAAAGCATTTCTAAAACAAAACAAGACTAAGGATTGCTTTACAGTTCAAGAGTTAAAAAAGATTTTGCATGCCATTTGGAGGCAAAAGTAAAAGCTTCAGCTTAAATCCTTAGGATAAAGAAATACACTTCTTGAAAGAGGACAGACTGAAAGTGCTATTTTAAATTTTTCTTATTTAGCAAGTCTTCTTTTTGTTATACAAAATCTAAAAGACTAATTATTTGAATGTGCAATAGTTAATTGGGAAGTGGTAATGCATGCCATTACCACAGTTGTGAAAACCAGAAATGCAACCAAGTAAAAATGTTATTTTTTTTTGTTTTTCAAAACTTCCAAATCCATATTACTTCAGTCTAGATTATTTTAAATAAAGTATAAAAAAATAATAATAGGAGAAAACTACAGTGTCCTGACCACAATCGTTGATGCCAAATCTATTTTCTCAATGCTGTGTTTCTCAGGATTACTCACAAGGAAGACATTGGTGGGGTTTTGTTATTGTTGTTTGGTTGTGTTTTTTTTTCAAAAGAGCAAAATGGAATGTAACCACACAACCTGTGTACCACCAATAAAAACCGCACTGCACTAGCAGCGTATTTCCAATGTTGTTGTTGTTGTTGATTGCCTTCAAGTCAAGCATTACTCAGTGACCCTATGAACAAAAGGCCTAAAGCCCCTCTACAACTGTTGACATTTATCAATAGAGCCTACAAAATTAAAATCAAATTTTGTGGTTACACATTAGTGCTATCAGAGCCTGGCACACAGAAAGCAACACCCACTGGGAAGGAGATGGAGCTCTTTTTTCCCCCCAAAAAAATATTGCCAGTATTTTGTGGCAACAATGTGAATCAGACTGAGATGAACAGATGAACTGGAAACTCGTGCTTCTTACACACACAAATGGAATCTTAGTCGTAGTATATTCAGAAATAAATCAATATATTCTGTGGATCTACTAGGTATGTTACTACATACTGGCTAATATTGTAAATCCTTTACAGTGTATACCTCAATTTTAATGAAAAATAATTTGCATAAATTTGTAATGACCAGTATAGTGCTTTATTAACTGTGAAAAGACATTTAACTGTGTGGACCATAACAAGTTATGAATAACCTTGAAAAGAATGGGTATTCCAGAAAAATTAATTATGAAACTATACCTAGATCAAGAGGCTCTGTTGTATGAACAGAGCAAGGGAACACTATATGAGTTAAAACTAAGAAAGGTGTGCACCAGGGTTGTATCCATACCTATTCAATCTGTATGCTGGACTCAATGGAGAAGAATCTATCTTTAGAATTGGAAGAAGATGCATCAATAATCTTCAGTATGCAGATGACATAACCTGGCTTGTTGAAAGTGAGGACTTAAAATACTTGCTGCAGAAAATCAATCACTGCAGCCTTCAATATAGATTGTTGTTGTTGTTGTTGTTGTTGTTGTTGTTATATGCTGTTAAGTCACCTAAGACTCATAGTGATCCTATGGACAATAGCTCTGAAGTCTGCCCTGTCCTGAGCCAGTTTCGCTGACTCTAATACACCTACCCCCATTGTTCTAGTTAGTGTATCAATACATCTCATTCGATGTCTTCCTTTCCTGTGCTGTCCCTCCATCCTTCCAAACATTATTTCCTTCTCCAAGGATTGATCTCTTCTGGCCATACGTCCAATGGATGTGAGACAGAACTTCAAAATCTTAGCCTCCAAGGAGAAACTTGGTTTCACCCTCTCCAAGACAGACCTATTTGTTTTCTTGGTGATCCATGGTATGGTCAAGACTCTTCTCCAGCACCACAACTCAAAGGCATCAATTCTTCTTTTATTTTCCTTAGTCATTATCTAACACTTTGATACATAGCAAGTAATTGTGAAGACCATGGACTGGATCAGGCACACCTTAGTCTCTAACTTGACATTGTTACTTCTCAGTACTCTGGAGAGGTCTTTGACAGCAGAGTTACCTAATGAAATTTGCCTTTTTATTTCCTCACTGCTGATGCCAAAAATATTAATTGTGGGGTAGAGTAAGTAGGGTTTAATTGTTAACAACCTCAATCTCTTCTCCATGCATCATGGTGCTGCCAATTGTCCCAGTGGTGAGAATCTTTGTCTTCTTGATGTTAAGCTTCAATCTATATTGAAAACTACTGTCCTTGACCTTCTGCAGTAAGCACTTCAGGTCCTCCTCAGTTTCAGCAAGCAAGGTTGTATCATCTGCGTAACATAGGTTTGTTGATGAGTCTTCCTCCAACCCTGATGCCACATTCCTCCTAATAAATCCCAGCCTCACGAATAATGTGCTCTGCATAAAGATTGAAAAGGTATGCAGACAGGATGCATCTATGATACACTCCTTTCCTGATATTGAACCGTGCAGTATTTCCCTGCTATGTTCTGAGGACTGCTTCCTGGATCAAGTATAGATTTTGCATAAGCACAGTCAAGTGCTCTGGGATTCTCATTCTCTTCAAGGTTAATTACAATTTGTTGTGATCCACACAGTCAAATGCCTTTGCTATGGTACTCTTTGCTTTCTGCCAAAACCCATCCAATATTGCTGATAATGTCTCTAGTGCCATGGCCTCAATATGGATTACATCTTAAAATCAAGAAAACAAAGGTCCTTATCAATGGGCCAATAGGCAACATCATGATAAATGGAGAAAGGATTGAAACTGTCAATGATTTAATCTTAACTTGAACCCACAATTAGTATTTTTGTTCCAGCGGACAAGAGATAAGGAGGCATATTGCTTTGGGCAGGGCTTCTATCAGCAGTCCAAAGTCAGGGACCTTTCCAAACTACTGAAGAGCTATGATGTTAGTTTGAAGACAAAGGTGCTCCTAATTCAAACCATGGTCTTTTTAATCACTTGATATCCTGCTTAAAGATGGACAGTATAAAAGGAGGACAGAAGAAAAATTGATGCCTTTGACCTGTGGTGTTGGAGAAAAGTACTGAATATTCCATGGACTGCTGAAAGAACAAAGACATCTTCCAAAAGATGTCTTGGAAAAGGTGCAACCAGAGTGCTTCTTGGAGGCAAAGATGATGAAGCTTCATCTTGCATTCGTTGGGCATGTTGTTAGGAAAGGCTATTTCTTGGAGGACACCGTGCTTGGAAAATGGAAAGACAGGAAGATCTTCAAACAATTGGATGAACACAATGATTACAACAATGGGCTTGAACGTGTCAGAGTTTGTCAGGTTGGCACAAAATAGGACAGGGTTCAGATCTGCTGTTCACAGGGTCACTATGAGTCATACTCAACTGCACCTAACAACAACAACAACAACAAATGTAATGCAGCTGTCCTGTGAGAGAAAGATGGAAAATCTCCTGTGCAATTTATAACCGCTGAAGAACCTCTGGAGGGTTAGTTATGAGTTGACTACAACTTCCCACACGTAACAGTGACAAATTTAAAATCAATGCCAGTACAATACAGTAACCATTCTAAATACTACAAAAAACCAAACAAACTTGTTTTTGTGCATAGAATTGTACATAAATTATTTTCTTATATGATGCTTTCCAAATTAGAAGATTGTGGTAGTATTGAAGAAAAATATATCACTGATGTTCCTTTTTTAGAAAAAAGTAGCATAGGTACTTGGGATATTTCAAACAAGTGCCTTCATTTAAAATGTTTACAAATGGTTAATAGAAAAAAGTATCTAAATGTATGAAAATTATATATAAAAACAAGGAACTTAAAAGCCACTTCACTGCTCCTTCAAATACTAGTTTTTCTATTAAATATTTTATAAGCACTGTAAGCTAAGACATTTGTTTAACCATGTTTTATCAAGAGTTTCACAGTGAATAAGGATAACAGAAGAAGAATCATTGCTTTTTTGTTGTGGCTTTGTAGAAGAATACTGAATATCCCACAGACTGTCAAAACAACCAATAAATACATCTTGAAGAAAGTGCAGTTATAGTGCTCCTAGAGACAAGAATGGTGAAGATTCTTTTCATATACCTTAGTCATGTTGTCAGCAGAGACAAGCCCACATGCTGGGAGACACATGCTGGGAAAGGTAGAGAGTCAAAGGAGAGAGGAAGAACCTCAACAAGAGGAATTGACCCAGTGACTGCAGCATTGAGCTCAAGTATGTCAGAGCTAATGAGGACGGCAACAAGATAGGAGAAGGTTAAGATCGGTTTTTCATTGGGTCACTAGGAGTCATACCTGACCTAACAGCAACAGTAATTGCTATTTTTTAAGTTGTTAATTTTAAATTATTATTGTTTATAAATATAATTTATGATCCCCTGGGTGGCACAAATAGTTAAGAACACAACTGCTAGTGGAAAGGTTAGTAGGTCAAATCCCCTCAGAAGTATCTCAGATGACAAGCCTGGCTATTAGCTTTCAAAAGATCTCAACCAGGAAAACCCCATGAAGTTGTTTTACTCTGCACACACGGGATTGTCAAAAGTTGAAATATATTCAACATCAACAAACAACAAGAGCATAAATCATTTAGATTGATGGAACAATGATGGCATAATGGTGATATGTGTTGTTAACATATTGTTATTTCAAATAACAACAGTTCTTCATTGTGGGCATGTTTCAGCACTGTGTACAGAATAAGATAGATTAGGGAAAAAGTCCTGGTAATTTAAGTCCAAAAAAATAAAAGCCAATGAAAACCTTATGGGTCATAATAGAATGCTGACTCCTTTGCTTTGGATCCTCAAGAAAGATCAATCACTAGAGGAGAACATCATATTTGGCCAACGAAGCCATAGGAGACCCTTGGTAAAATGGATGACACAACATCTGCAGAGATGGACTTGGAGATGCTGGTGATCATGCAGATGATCCATGACCAGGCAATTATTTGTCCTACTGAACATAGTGCCACCATGAGATGATGCAACAGAAACAAGCAAGATACAAGCAAGAAATTCCTGGAGCCACAGTTTCAGGTAGGCATAACACAGGAGGTTTAGCTCCAAGAATTCCATCAAGTTTACCGGCCAGAAAGAACACAAAAGAACGACAAAAAATAAGGTAAAATAAATAAAGAATGGCTAGGGTATCCAGAGAATGTTACCTAGGCCACCTTCTACCACCCTCTCCCCCAGTAAACCTGAAAGCAACACCCTCAAAGCCCTTCTATCTGTAACTCACAAATTTGTTCTCTCTAGATTTGCTCCCTTTCCTATAGGTAACCTTAACACTGAGCTTTACTCCAGAATTGACCCTGAACCCAGTGCCCGTGACAAAAAGGAAATAAAACTGACAGCTAAGGAAGCAAAG
>NW_006399810.1:9079345-9090570 GCF_000299155.1 Elephantulus edwardii
CAACACTGTCCATCATGGGTGCCCATTACCACGATTGGCACATCACTGTCACAGGCTTCAGCATCACAGCAACCACGAGTTACCTCTGTACAGCAACGCATAAACCAGTGCTATACCACCTAGAAGAATGTTTGACAGGAAGACAAAGAATTTCTAATGCTGTGATCTTCACAGAGGATACTGACTGGCATCTAGGGAGGCAGCCCACCCATAGCCAGGTGCCAGCTGGATCATGAAGCTAGGCTTGGACCAGAGCGGATCTTTGTGGGCATCTACAGAAGCAGCCCTGCTGCAGCCGGGTGCCAGTGGCCTTCAGGCCTGGCATCCATTAAGCCACTTTCTAAGCACCAACTTCAAAGACCCAGCTGAGCCACTGTCTGTGCTAAATACCCACGTCCCTTAGCCCCTCCTAGCGTACCACCATGGGCCTCAGTGGGGGGTCAGAAAAGGGTGTCCTAAACTGTATTTGATATTTGTATGCTTGATTGTATTTACAGGTTGCTGTTAGAGATCTAATACCTATCAACTTATTACATTGAGGACTGATTTGCATGCTGTTAACTACTTTACAGATGGGTGGGTTTATATTTATTTGTTTACCATTTTCTCCTATTAGTACAGCATTTGTCTGTCAGCCTGCTGTACTCCTGTAATGTGTGAGTTTCTCTGATGTTGGAAGCTATGCCAGTGGTGTGTCAAACACAAGAAGATTCAATCATAGTAGATATGTTGTAGCATAGCTTAGATTAAGATAGACTAGGAAGCAGGACTGGCCATCCACTTCTGAAACACCAATCATTTGAAAACCCTATGTACAACAGAGTAACACATGGATAGTATTAGAGATAGAGCTCAGATAGGAAGTCACTCAAATATCAGGCAAAATACCCACAGACAACCATTACTAATCAAAACATAAAATGCATGAAGTATGAATGTAGGAAAATTGGAAGTTATAAAAAACGAAATGGAACACCTGAAGATCAACAAACTAAGAATTAGTAAAATGAAATGGACTGGCACAGACCAATCTGAATCAGACAATTATATGATCTACTAAGCAGGGAAGAATGGTGTTGCATTCATAATTAAAAGAAAAATTTCAAGGTCTATTCTAAAGTAGGAGTGTCATCCACTTCCTAAACAACATGCCTCCAGAAACTCTATGAATTTTTATAAATGTCGATACTTATAGAAAGGCTTCAGGCCTTTTGTTCATAGAGTCACTATGAATTGTGCTCAATTCAAAGGCAATCAACAATAACATTCTACAGCAATTAGTCTCTTGATTTCCTAGCTGCTGGCACCAAGAGTGTTGATTGTAGAGCCAAGCAAACTCAAGTTGTTAACAGTCTCAATTTCTTCACCGTCTATCATGATGCTGCCTATCAGTCCACTCTTGACAATCTTTGTTTTCTTGATGTTGAGCCTCAATCCATATTTAAAGCAACAATTCTTGACCCTCTGCAGCAGGTGCTTCAGGTCCTCCTCAGTTTCAGCAAGCACGGTTGTGTCTTCTGCATAATACAGATTTTTTATGAGTCTTGCTCCAATCCTTATACCACATTCCTCCTTATAGAGCCCAGCCTCCCAGATGATCTGCTCTGTATATAGATTAAAAAGGTATTGAGATAGAACACATCATTGGCGTACACCCTTTCTGATTTTGAACCGTGCAGTGTTTCCTTGCTCTGTTCTGATGACTGCCTCCTGCTCCAAATATAGGTTTCACATAAGCACAATCAAGTGTTCTGAGATTCAGCCACAGTTTGTTGCGATCCACACAGTCAAGTGCCTTTGCACCATTTTTGTAATTGCTTGCTATGTGTCAGGAAGCTGTACAATGACTAGGGATGATAGGAGGAGGATTGATGCCTTTGAGCTATGTTGCTGGAGAAGAGTATTTGTATGTATAACACGGACTGCTAGAAGAACAAAAAGGTTCACTCTAAAAAGGATGAGACTAGGCTGCTTCATCTGACATACTGTGGACATGTTGCAAGGAGGGACTAGTCCCAAGAGAGGGACATCATGCTTGGGAGGGTGAAGGGACGCACAAGAGAGGAAGATGAGATGGATTAACTCAATGACTGATGTAATGGGGGTAGGTGTGTCAGAGACAATAAGATGGGCACAGGATAGAACAGGATTCAGAGCTGTTGTACCTAGGGTCACTCTGAGTTGTAAGTAACTCAACAGCCCATTAAAACAACCACAACAACAACATTCTAAAGCATAGTGTTGTGAGTGGTAGGATACTATCCTTATGCATATAAGAAAGATGGATGCAAGGAAGATCTGTCAACATGATATTATTCAAATATATGTACTAACAACCAAAGCCAAAGAGAAGGAAATTGACAATTTCCACCAACTTCGCAGTCTGAAATTGATCAAATTGCAGTCAAGATGCATTAACAATGATTAGTGTCTGGAATGCAAAAGTTGGACACAATGAGGAAGGGAAAAAAGAGACTTGAGAGTGAATGACTGAATTTTGTACATTCAGTGATTTATTCATAGCAAATACCTTTTTTAAGAAATGCAAAACACAACTTTATACATGCACAGGAGTCAGATTGACTACTTCTGTTGGAGAAGCTCAGTATCAGGGGTCAGAACAAGGCCAAGTGCTGACTTGGAACAGACCACCAACTACTCACATTCAAGCTCAAATGTATTCTGAAGAAAATTAAAACAAATGCACATGAACCAAAATGTGACCTCATCTCTATCTCAACTGAATTTAAAATCACCTTAAGAACAGATTAGAAACATTGATCACCAATGATCAAAAATCAGAGGAGCTGTGGAATTAAATAAAGGATATCATCCATGAAGAAAGCAGATAGAGATATTACAAAGAGAGAGGAGAAAGAAGTGTCATAACGGATGTCTGATGGCATTATAAATATTGTATTAGAGCATCAAGAAGACAAAATAAAGTGAAGAAATGTTGGAGTAAAAGAACTGAGCAAAAATTTCAAAAGGCAACTCGAGAAGACATAGCAAATATTATAACGACACATACGAAAAGCTGGAGTCAGTGAATAAAAAGAACTCACTCAGCATTTCTCAAGCTAAAGGAACTGAGATACAAATCTAACCCTCTAGTTGCAATACTGAGAGATGTTATGGGCAAAATCTTGTTGGTATTGGCAAATTTCAGGAAGTAAGATATTAATGGTAACAGAGAAGGAAGTTCAAGCTGCACTGAAGACATTCAACAAAAAATAAGGCACCAGGAATATATGGGATCCCAATTCGCATATTTCAACTAACAGATGCAGCCCTGGACATTCTCATCAATCTTTGCCAGGAAGTTTGGAGGATAGCTGCTTGGTCAACCGACTGGAAGCAATTTCTATTCCTTCCCATTCCCAAGAAAGATGACACAACAGTATGTAGAAATTAATCAAGTAATATCATTAATACCACATACAAGCAAAATATTGCTGAAGATCATCCAAAGATGAATGAAACAGTACATTGACAGAGAAGTGCCAGGAATTCAAGAGGGTTTTAGAAGAGGCCATGGAACCATTAGTATCATTGCTAATGTCAGATATGTCCTGGCTGAAAGCAGAGAATACCAGAAAAAAATGTCTATTTATGGTTTTTTGACTATGCAAAGACATTTGACTGTGTTGATCATAAAAAGACTATCTATGGCTAACACTGAGAAGAATGAGAATTCCAGAACTTTAATTTATCCTCAAAAACTGTATACCTAGATCAAGAATTAATTGTCCAAATGGTACAAGGGAACACTTCATAGTTTAAAATCAGGAAGGGTGTCAATCAGGATTGTATCTTTTCTCCGTACCTATTCAATCTGGCTGTTGTTGTTGTTGTTGTTGTTACTAGATGCCATCAAGTCAAGTACAACTCATAGAGACCCTATGAACAGCCAACCTGAACTCTGCCCTCTCCTGTGCCATCTTCACATCTCTGAAATACTCAAGACCATTACTGAAGTCACCATATCAATCCATCTCATTGAGGGTCTTCTTCTTCACTGATAACCACCTTAACAAGCATTATGTCCCTTTCCAATGAATCACCTTGTCCAAAGTATGAAAGACAAAGCTTCACTGTCTTTGCTTCCAAGGAGCACTCTGGTTGCACTCTCTTCAAGACATATGTTTATTCTCTTGGCAGTCCATGGGATATTCAGCACTGTTATCCAGCACCACAACTCAAAGGCATTAATTCTGTGATTCGTTGTTCAGCTCTCCAATGCATAGCAGGTGATTGAGAAGACCATGGGCTGAGTTAGGTGCACTTTAGTTGTCAGACTGAAATCATTGCTCTTCAGCATTCTGAAGAGGTCCCTAACAGTGGACTTACTCAACACAATATGTTTCCTAATTTCGTGAGGGCTGGTTCTAAGGGTGTTGATTGTTGATCCAAAGAAGATGAAGTTGTGACAGCTTCAATTATTTCTCCATATATTATGTTGACTATTGGTCCTGTGGTGAGGACCTTTATTTTCTTGATGTATGCTGAACAAATAATTAATGAAGCAACACTCTATGAGGGTGTTCTGGTGGCAATCACTTCCCACACAATTAACTGCCTCTGAAAATCTTCCAGGAGGTAAACTATGGGTCAGTTCCCACTCTCCAGTACAACATCACTCTATGAAGAGAATATGGGATGAGGAGCTGTGGAAGATTCATCAACAACTTATTGGAAATCTTCCTCTCTTACAATGACCTCCCATCTTTACAAGCATGATACCCTTTTCTAAGGAATAGCCCCTTCTAGCAACATTTCCAAAGTATAAACATTTGCCATCTTTGCCTCCAAGGAGCATTCTGGCCATACCTTTTTTAAGACATACTTGTTCATCCTTTTGTCAGTCCATGAGAGATTCAGTACTCTTCTCCAATGCCACAAGTCAAAGGCATTAATTCTTCTGTCATCCTTTTTCATAGTCCAGCTCCTAGATTCATAGTAATGATTGAAAAGATCATGGCCTGAATCAGGAACACCTTAGTTTTCAAAATAACATCTTTACTGTTCAGTATTTTGGAGAGGTTCCTGATAGAAATCTTGCCAAAAGCAGTATTTCTCCTCCTTGCCTGACTGATGGTACCAAGAAGGTTGATTATAAATTCAAGTAAAATGTAATTGCAAAGACCATGGCCTGGATCTGAAGCACCTTACTCTCCAAATTTACATCTTTGCTCTTTGGTATTCTGGAGTGATCCTTGACAGCAGACTTTCCCAATTCAATTTGTCTTATAATTTCCTGGCTGTTTGTACCAAAAATGTTGGTTGTGGAGCCAAGCAAATGAAAGCTGTTAACAATTTTTTTTTTAAATCAAGTAAGATTAAATCATTGACAATTTCAATCCTTTCCCAATCTATCATGATGTTGCCTATTGGCCAAGTGGCAAGAATCCTTGTTTTCCTAATGTTGAGATGTAATCTACATTGAAGGCTGTAGTCTTTGATCTTCTGCAGCAAGCACTTCAGGTCCTCCTCACTTTCAGCGAGCAAGGTTGTGTCATCTGCATATTATGAGATGAACTGACATGGTAACTGCAGCAATGGGCTCAAGTGTATCAGAGACTGTGAGGTTTGTATAGTATAGGACAATATTTAGATCTGTTGTTAGGGTTAGATCTGTTGTTAGATACGGTTGTTATGAGTTGCATTTTATTTGACAGCACCTAATGACAACAACTATCTTCACTAAAGCAGATTGCCTTATTTTTCCCCAAAGAACAGTAATGGGTTGAAATAAAATACATTTTGTTAACAAACAATAGATGGTTTTATAAAGGGAACAACAGCACTAAGAGGGTATATGCTCCTTTCAACATCCATACAAGGTTAAAAGGCTAGCATTCCCTTGGCATAAAGTTCAAAAGGCAGGAAAAGTTAGAAAAGAAGGAAGGATAAAATTCGTAAATACAAGAAGAGTTTGGAAGAGAAGGAATTAAAATCAATGTCACAAATCAGAAGATTATGTGAATAATTGAATGGAAAATCAATTTGCTTTGCAAATTTTCACCTAAATTACACTGCTAAGGTTTTTTTAAAATAACAAAGTGATTGTATATTGAAAGCACATCATGCATAAATAAATTTACCAAACGTTTTACTTTAAATCAATGAAGATAATAATGAATTTTGATGAACACTAGGAGTCACTGGTTACATTGACAACTATTTTTGCTTCTGCAATCAATATGTTGTGGTTGTCTTTGTTGTTATTGTTTTGTGCCATTAAGTCGCATGCAACTCATAGCGACCCTATGTACAATACCTCTGAATCCTGCCCTATCCTGAAGCAATCTCATCATCTCTGAAAGACTTAATCCCATTTCTCCCATCACTTAATCAATCCATCTCGTTCAGGGTCTTCCTCTCCTGCACTGTCCCTCCACCTTTCCAAATATGACATCCTTCTTCAAGGACTGGTCCCTTCTGGCCATGTGCTCAAAGTATGCAAAACAAAGCTTCAAAATGTTTGCCACCATGGAGCACCTTTGCTTCACCCTATTCAGGCCAGGCCTGTTTGTTCTTGTAGCAGTCCACAATATGTTCAACACTCTTCTCAACACCACAACTCAAAGGCATCAATTCTTCTTCTATCTTCCTTAGTCATTGTCCAGCTCTCTAACTCATGACAAGTAATTGCAAACTCCTCAGCCTGGATCTGGCACACGTTAGTCTCTAGACTGACATTATTGCTCTTCCGTGCTCTTGAGAGGTTCCTGATAGCAGGCTTTCCCAATGCAATTTGTCTTTTCATTTCCTGACTACTGATGCCCAGAGTGTTAACTGTGGAATCAAGCAAGCTGAAGCTGTTAACAATCTCAATCTCTTCACTGTTCATCATGAAGCTGCCAACTGGACCAGTGGTGAGAATCTTTGTTTTCTTATCATTGAGCTTCAATCCATATTGAAGACTACAGTCATTGACCTTCTGCAGCAACTCCTCAGTTCCAGCAAGCAAGGTTTTGTCATCTGCATAACACAGATTGTTAATGAGTCTTCCTCCAATTCTGATGCCAAATTCCTCCTCATAAAGTCTGGCCTCTCAATTGATCTGTTCTGTATACCGATTAAAATGGTATGGCAATAGGATGCATCCCTGATGCACTCCTTTCCTGATTCTGAACCCTGCTCTGTTCTGACTACTGCTTCCTGGTCCAAGTATAGGTTTCACATGGTTAGCCACAATTTGTTGTGATGCACACGGTCACATGGAGGCACACAATATAGTCTGTATTTTATCTTGGTAGTGCACCACCTTACATAGTTGAAAATGACAACAAATATTTTAAATTTTAGTTTCAATTCAGACTACATGTCAGTCAAATTGATATGGATATTTGAAAAGAGGGAAGAATAGGAGAGTATAAAAATAAGAAATTCCAGACTTAGAATATATATCTTTAGTACTTAAACTAGAACAGTTGTCTGGCAAGACATATATTTATTATTTTATTATTAATGTACTATCTCCAGATTATGTGCCAAAGAGAAAATTTTCTGCTTGCCTTACATTTAATTGAGCAAGTATATAATTACATAAACATGCATAAAAAATTTATACATACAAACACATACGCAGACACATTCTCAAAATATTTTATAGCTATCTTTGTGTTAGTGGAAATCACAAGCAATTGCAAAAGTTTTAGCTATATAAAACTCTCTGTGTTTAAATTTTTGTAATTGATGACAAAGTTACAGATGATAAAAAGTCATAAGTGGACCCCTAAACGGCATAATATTTAAAGTCCTTATGTGCTTAAAAAGGCTATGGTCCCCAGTTTGAGGCTGGTATCTAGTTTGGGAAGATGTGTAGAGCGGTTGGGTTTTACAAAGGTGTGTTTTCTTGTTTGTGGGGAGGTTTGGGTGTGAACTGTTCACAATTGGGTGTGAGCTGACTGGATTGGCCTTGTATTTTTAAAAAAGGCAATTGGGCCCTTGGGCCTGGCTTTGTTTTCAGTCAAACATTCTTCTAAGTAATATAGCACTGGTATGTCGATTTGCTATACAGTAGTAACTCTCTCTGGTTGCCATGATGCTAAACACTGTGACATTGATTTATCAACTGTGATAATGGGTGGACAGTGTTTCACAGAGCTCCCAGATTAAAACAGCTTGGAAACAGGGGTGGTATCCACATTCAAAATAGCTTGCCTCCAGAAACTTTATGAACTTAGAGAAATGAAGACTGTTATACCACAGAGTTCTACTCTTTCATTCATAGGGTCACTATGAGTCATTTACAACTCGATGGCAATTAATAACAATTATTTAAATATTAAATATTCAAAACATTATTTTTAAATATTTTAGCACAATAAATACCAAACCATAAACCTAAAAGTACAAGTTAACATTTTAATTGTTTGGTATTTATTGGTGTTAAAATACATACTGCTACTGAAGATATGTTATTGTTACTATTTTTAAATAGGTTATAGTTATATATACATATATATAATATATCAATACATGTATAGAATGAACTTTGATGAAATGCTTACACAATTGGTACCTCCAAGTTCATTGGAAAAACTTGTATAATTGCTGTACTAATGAATACTTCCTCACTATCTTAATAATGAGTTAGTCCTGGTAGAAATATATACAATAAGAGTACTATCTAACATAAAAGGCCTTATGTTGTTATTGTTGCTGTTGTTATTGCTAAGTGCCATCAAGTGACCCTATAAACAAAAGACCAGAACACTTGTATAATTTTCATCTTTCTCCACATTCATAGAGTTTACAGAGGCAAGCTATTTCAGAAGTGGGTGACACTCCTGTTTCCAAGCTTGTTTTAACTGGGGAGCTCCACCAAATACTGTCGATCATTAATAACCACTATCACATTTGACACATTAGTGTCACAGTGTTTAGTATCACAGTAACCACAGCAACCGAACTCTGTTAGGTGCTGTTAAATTAACTACAACTCATAGCAACATATGAATGACAGACTTGAACCCTGCCCTATCCTGTGCCATCCTCATCATTTCTGAAATACTTTAGACTATTGTTACAGTCGCTGGCTCAATTCAATTTTTGAGGGCCTTCCTCTCTTTCTTTCCTTTTTTTTTATTATCAATGCATCTTGATTGCATGTTCAATCAATCTCCGACTTTAAAAGTTGGTAGAAATCTTCTATTTCCTCTTCTTTGGCTCTAGCAAAGAAATAAGGCCCCAGGAATATATGGTATACCAATTGACATATTTCAGCTAACAGGTGCTGCCCTGGATGTGCTCACCAAGTTGTGCCAAGAAATCTGGAGAACAACCACTTGGCCCACTGACTAGAAGAGATCTATATTTGTTCCCATTCCAAAGAAGGGTGACCCAGCAAAGTATGGAAACTATAGAACAATATCATTGATTTGTCATGCAAGCAAGATTTTACTGAAGATATCCAAAAACAAAAGTACAGGTGCTTCTCAAAACATTGTTGTGGACCAGTGTGAACATTTAAGAACCACAGGAACAGCAAGCATCAGAGATGAGGTAAGAGCCTCAGTGGGGAGCAGCAAGCCATGGCAGGGAGCAATGAGCCACAACAGGACCGACTAGCTAGGAGCAAGCAAGACAGCAGGTATTTGAGGGAGATACTTAGGAGAAATCATAGCTAATTTCTGGACCAACTGTGGGAACCCATCACCTTAAGCAGGAGGGGCTGAGACAGCTGGAGCTCAACTGGAGTGGCAGACACAGTTTTTGAGGGGAAAATCAAGACTTCCTGGTTTTCCATTCAGGTCCCCCCGCAGCCCACCTGCTGGGCATCTATGTGCACGTCTCCTTTCCCCACCCACGTGTGCATCAGCATGTGCACCCACCCTACATGCATCTGTTCATGTGCCTGCCCAACCTTCGCCTGGAGCAGTGACATCAAATCAAGAGCCAGCTATCACCTCAGACATGAAAAATTTTACCACATCAATGTCCCGAAAGAAGCAGGATACCTCACTCACCACACAAGCCCAAAGCAAGATATCACTCCAAAAAATGACAAAGTAGTAATGAATTTCCTGAAGCCAGAAAGTCTGATGGAATTTTCTGATACAGAATTTAAAAGAACAATGATTGAGTACTGTCAATGGGTGAAAAACAAGTTTGAGGAATTACAGGACACTGCAAGCAAAAATCAAGAGGAGCTTAAAAAAAATGGAAAAAAATGCAGATAAAAGAAATGAGGCATTAGAGGCACTGGGAAAAACAAGAAACCATGATCCAAAATATAAGGTCCAAGGTTTCAAATGCTGCCAACATGTTGGAGGAACACAGGAACAAAGTTGGAGAGATGAAATACTGAATCAGTGAAATAGAAGATAGAATTGTCACCACAGATCTGCTAGAACAAAAAAGCAGAATCAAAAAGGAAGGAAAAAGAAGAAAACCTAATACTGTGGGACACCATCAAGAGAAATAACATCATTGGAATCCCAGAACAAGAAGAAGAAAGTAAAGGCACCAAAAAAAGTTGTGGAAGAATTACCAGAGGGAAACTTTCCAGGCATAATGAAGAATGACAAAATATATATTCAAGAAGCTGAGGGAACAATATATAGAATAGACCCTAAAAGAAAAACACCATGGCATATTATAATCAAATTTGGCAGAACCAAAGATAAGGAGAGAAGTCTGAAAGCAGCCAGGGACAAAGAGTAACCTATAAGGAAGAGCAGATAAGATTAAGTGGCAATTTCTCAGCAGAAACCACGTGAGCAAGAAGACAATGGAAGCCATATATGGAAACTCAAAGAACACAATTGTCAACCAAGAATACTGTACTCAGCAAAATAGGCCCTCAAATATGAAGGAGAGATTAAGATATTCTGAGAAATACAGAAGCTAAGGCAGTTTGTAAAAACAAGACCAGCATTACAGGAAATACTAAGAGACCTCCTTCTTATAGAGGTGCCACAGAAAGCAGGATGGACTAAAGTAACTAGCAACAATGCCAAAAACTACTCAACAAAATGATAGCAATAAAACCATGCCTCTCAATAATTTCACTGACTGTGAATGGTTTAAATGCACCAATGAAGATAAAAAGAGTAGCAGATTGGATAAAAAACCAAAATCCACCAATATGTTGTCAACATGAGATACATCTAAAAAAAATGAAGATAAAAAAAGACTACAAATAAAAAGGTTGTGGATAAACATACCAGGTAAATGGCAACCAAAGAAAAAAGGAGTCGTAGCATTATTAATCA
>NW_006399810.1:9102478-9104521 GCF_000299155.1 Elephantulus edwardii
ATTACCATTGGAAAATGCTTGTCATTCCTCTGTAGTATGTGGTCCCCATTGGACCCTCATCATTTCCTTCACCTGCTCCCCCCACCGACCAAACTGTGTAGCTCTGCAACTGCATCCTGGCCCATCCTCACCTTTCTGCCCCCAACCCTCACCTCCTTATACCCCCAATATGTTTTTACCAATAAAAAAAAGGGGGGGGAAAGAAACACACCAAAAAGCTCAGTGCCTACAAATTCAGCAGTGTGGACCACAATTTTCCAGTTACCAACCCAAGATTAACAAACTACACCAGCAGGGCACTTTAAGAAACATAAGGGCCAGGGCAGGGCAAATGCAGTTACACTGTGGTTTTGTAATAAATGCTGTAAAACAAAAACAACAACAACAACAAAAAAAAACTATTTCAGAAAATAGAAAAAAATGTAATTCTTCTAGACTCATTTTATGAAGCAAACATATTCTTAATACCAAAGCCAAGTAAAGACACCACCAAAAAATAAAATTATAGGCCAATATCTCTTATGAATATAGATACAAAAATCCTGAATAAAATCCTAGCCAATAGAATCCAACGTTGCATCAAAGAAATCATTCACCATGACTGAGTAGAATGCATAGCAGGTATGCAAAGATGGTTGAAGGTAAGAAAAACAATTAATGTAATTAATCACATTAACAAAACAAAGAACAAGAACCACATGATCTTATCAATTAATGCAGAAAAGGCCTTTGACAAAATCCAACACCCTTTCCTGATTAAAACACTCAATAGAATTAAAACACTCAAAATAGGATTAGAGGGGAATGTCTTCAACATAGTAAAAGATATACATACAAACCCGAGAGCCAACATTTTTCTCAATGGAGAGAGATTAAAGGCATTTTCTTTCAGAACAGAAACTAGGCAAGAATGCCCACTATCACTTCTCCTATTGAATATTGTATTGGAAATCTTAGTGATAACAATAAGACAAGAAAGGAAATAAGAGGTATCCAAATTGGCAAAGAGAAGGTAAAATTATCTCTTTACACAGATAATATGATAGTATACTTAGAAAACCCTAAAGACTTCAAGAAAACTACTGGACATAGTTGACCAATTCAGCAAAGTGGCAGGATACAAGATCAAGACACAAAAATCAATTGGATTTCTCTACAGTGACAAACAAAACAGAACTGGAGCTTAGAAAAACAATACCCTTCACAATTGCTAACCACAAGATTAAATACTTGGGAGTAAATCTAACCAGAAGCACAAAGGATCTATTCAAAGAAAATTACAAAACATTACTACAAAAAACAAAAAGAGACCTGGAGAAGTGGAAAAATATACCTTGCTTATGGATAGGAAGACTCAATTATTGTGAAAATGAAAACACTACCAAAGGCAATTTACATATTCAGTGCCATTCCAATACAAATACCAATTCCATTCAAGAGGATGGAAAACACAATCTCCAATTTCATTTGCAACGGAAAGCGGCCCTGAATAAGCAAAGCACTCCATAAAAAGAGAAACCAGGTAGGAGGCATCTCACTCCCTGATTTCAAATCCTACTACATGGCCATGGTGGTCAAGACAGCTTGATGCTGGTACAATGACAGACAGATCAATGGAATAGAATTGAGAACCCAGAAATAAGCCCATCTACCAACTAAGTTTTTACAAGGATGTGGAATCAGTTAAGTGGGGAAATTACAACCTTTTTAACAAATGGTGCTGGTAAAATTGGAAAACTGTCTGCAGAAAACTCAAGCAAGATCCACACCTCACTCCATACACAAAACTCAACTCAAAGTGGATCATGGACCTAGGACTAAACCCAAGAACTATAAACTTCATTAAAAAACACTGAAAAGAACCCTAGACATCCTAATCCACAACATAAACAGTCTTCCAAGCATCCTGGAAAATCTTCAACCAGGAGAGGATAAAATAGATGAGTGGAACCGTCTAAGAATCAAATCCTTATGCACATCCAAAACCTTCTCCAAACGGGGAGATGCAAATCAAAACAACTATGAGATATCATCCCACCCCAG
>NW_006399810.1:9105786-9110936 GCF_000299155.1 Elephantulus edwardii
CAAGCAAACTAAATCTCAATCTCTTCACCATCCATCCTGATGCTGCCAATTGGTCCAGTGGTGAGAATCTTTGTCTTCTTGACATTGAGCTTCAATCCATATTGAAAGCTGCAGTCCTTGATCCTCTGCAGCAAGTGCTTCAGACCCTCCTCAGTTTCAGCAAGCAGGGTTGTGTCATCTGCATAACACAGATTGTTGATAGACTAAAAAGTAGAATAAACTTTAAAAATCAATACACATCAGATAGGGCACAGCCAACACAGTACTAGAATTACCATCAATGCATGAAAACACAATCAAGAATATTAAAACCGAAATGATAGAAGTTTCTAATATGCTGGAGGGACAACAAAGCACAAAAGAAGAGATGCAACAGATTGTCAGTAAGCTAGTAAGACCTTCAATGACAATATAAGAGAAGAGAAAATACAGAGGAGACAGAAGAAAAATGAAGAAAACATTAGAATTATGTGGGAGAACATTAAAAGGAATAATATACATATGATTGGAATCCCAGAACATAAGGGGTAGGGACAGTGAAAGTACTGAGAAAAATGTGGAAGTGAAGAAAATTTCCCAGTCATTAGGAAATCCACATTCAAGAAGTTCAATGAACCCCCTGGCAGACTAGATCCTAAAAGAAAAATATCAAGAAATGTTTTTATTTGTTGTTCTTGTCACAAACATGTCTTGATATTTTCCTTTGGTATATCACAGTTGGAAGCAAGAGTGGAATCCACTTCTGTAAATAGCTTGCCTCTGGAAACACTATGAACCTGAGGCAAGGAGGAAAGTCACATAAGTGTCAAGGACTTTCATTCATAGGGTCGCTATGAGTCGCCTATGAATCGACAGCACTTAACAACAACATTTCTCAGAGTTAAATTCTCCAAAAAATATAAGTAAGGATAGGATATGAAAAGCAGTATGAGAAAAACCAAGAGTCACCTACAAAAGAGAAACCATTAGACTAAGTTCTGATTTTTCAGTAGAAATCAGGCAAGGAAGAAGAAAATGGGCTGTCATATATAGAAGGTTGAAAGAAAACAACAGCCAGCTGAAGATCGTGTACCCAGCAAAGGTGTCCATCAGTATGAAGGAGAAACTAGGTCATTTGCAGAAAAACAAGAAAGAAAAGAATTTGTGAAAATAAGGCCAACTCTACAAGAATTTTTTTTTTTGAGATTTTGGATTTCCATTCATTCATTGCTGCACTACTCTCCCTGCCCAGCCCTCCCCCCCATCCCAGTTCGCTCCTCTCTTTAAAAAGTAAAAGAAACACTCCCTCCCTGGTACACAATCCCCCAACACCCCTCCCACCGCCCCAAGTAGATTCCACTATGCAACCTTAATTGTGGACTCTTGTGATAACCAGAAATTTTAAGGGAAATTCTTCATACAGAGACACCAAAGAAAGGTATATGGATCATAGAAACAGAAACAAGAGAAACAGAGACAAAGCAAAATGACAGTAATAAAAAACAAAGTTCATCAATATGCTGCCTGCAGGAGACATACCTACGACATAAGGAAAAAGATAGACAAATATAATCAAAAGCTGAAAATGAATATACCAAGCAAACAGTATACACAAAAAAGCAGGATTGGCTATACTAATCTCTGATAAACTAGACTTCACGGTAAAAACCACCATAAAAGATAAGGAAGAGTATTATATAGTGATTAAAGGCACAACAGATCAAGAAGATATTACTTAGGTCAATTTCTAAACACCAAGTGACAGACCTGCAAAATTCATAAAATGTTTAACAAATTTGAAAAAAGAAATAAACAGCACCACATAGTGGTAGAAGACTTTAATATACCAATTAAAGGATAGGTCAACTTAAAAAAAAAACACAACAAATATGCAGAAGATCTGAACTATTCAATTGGCCAACTTGACCTTGTAGAAATATACAGGTTACTACTGTACCTTACTAAAAGTCAATGTACTTTCTTCTCAGGTGCACATGGTACACTCTTCAGAACTGATCACAAATTAGGACACAAAACAAGCCCCAACAAATTCAAAAAGTATGAAGTAATAAAATGATTTTTCAGACCACAATACCATAAAACTAGAAATCAATGATAAGAAGATAAAGCTTAGAAAATTACTCACATGGAAGTTAAATAAAACCCTACTAGAACACAATTAGAGAGAACACATAGAGAGAGCTCTGTTGGTATAGTGGACAGAAAGTTATGTTACCAAGTCCAAGGTAGGTGATTTTAATCTGCAGTCCTCAGGCCTGGTTTAAATGGTTTTTTGTCAAACATTCTTCTAAGTGGTATAGCACTGGTCTGTGCATTTCTGTACAGAGGTAACTTATGGTTGTTGTGATGCTAAACACTGTGACACTGATGTACCAAATGTGATAATGACTATCCATGGTGGACAGTGTTTGGTGGAGCTTCCCGATTAAAATAAGCTTGGAAGCAGGAGTGGCATCCACTTCTGAAATGGCTTGCCTCCAGAAACGCTATGAACATGGAGAAACGACCAAAGTTATACAAGTGTTCATATCTTTCATTCATAGGGTCTCTATGAGTCATCTATGACTCGATCACTCTTAACAACAACAACACAATTGGTTCTAGAAGAAAAAAAATTAAATAAAAATGTCTTTAAAATAAATGACAATGAAAGGATATATCAAAACCTCAGGGGCACGGCTAAGGCAGTCCCCAGGAAGCAGTTTGCAGCAATTTGCAAACAGATTAAAAAGGAAGTTGTTGTTGTGTTTACACTGTTGTTGTTTTTGGGTGCCAAAGAGTCTAGTACAACTCTGCAACTCTATGAACAAAATATCTGAGCCTTATTCTAAGCTGTGCCATCCTCATACTTCTGATACACAAGAGCCCATTGCCGCAGTCACTGCATCAATTCACCTGGTCAAGGGTCTTTCTCTCCTTCAACGACCATCCACCCTTCCCAACATCATGTCCTTTTTCAAGGAATAGCCCCTCCTAGCAACATGTCCAAAGTATGTGAGGCAAAGCCTCATCAATTTTTCTTCCAAAGAGCACTCCAGATGCACCTTCTCCAAGTTTGTTCTTTTGACAGTTGTTGGGATATTCAATGCTCCTCTGCAACACCACAGCTCAAAGGTATCAATTCTTCTGTCATCAGATTCATAGTAATCCTGAAGGCCAAGGTAAAAACACCCTTAGGGTTTCCAAAGTTATAAAGCTTCATGGAAGCAGATGGCTTTATCTTTTTCCAGTGTAGCTGCTGGTGAGTTCCAACTACCAGAAAAGTGCAGCCTTTTGGTTAGCAGAACTACATGCTATGGACTAAGCTAAGGAACTTTTTACTGTGACCATCATTGGCTGATTTTCAGAAATATGTCACCAAGACTTTCTTCATCACCACCTTTGAGAAGTACAACTGAAACCCGGTCAATTTCATGTTGTTATTGTTGAGTTAGGTGCTGTGAAATCAGTTTCAGCTCATAGTGGTTACAATAAATGTCTGCTAGTCCTACACCATACACTCAATTATTACTATGATGGAGCTCAAGATTGCACCAGCTGTGCCAATCTATCTTATTGGGTGTCTTCTTTCCTTTTGCTAGCCCTCCACTTTACCAAGCAAGATGTACTTCTCAAGGGAGCTCTGGTGTCCTAGTGGCAAGAAGCTGTACGGTTCGAATCCACCCGATGCTCTGCGGGGGAAGGAGGGACAATCTCCTCCTGTACCAGTCAAATCTGATTTGACGGTACACACACACACAAAATAATAAAATAAAAAAATTTAAAAAAAAAAAAAAGATGTACTTCTCCAGGCACTGGACTCTCCTGATGTTGTTGTTGATTGCCTTCTAGTACGACTCATAGTGATCCTATGAACTAAAGGCCTGAAGCCTTTCTATAACTATCAACATTTTTTCAAAGTTCATAGTTTCTGGAGGTAGGTTATTTAGCAAGTAGATGCCACTCCTGATACTTTCTCCAAAATATGTAACACAAAATCTCACCATTCTAGTTTCCAAGGAGCACTTTTGTTACTCTTTTTCCCAAACAGATTTCTTTATTCTCTAGCAAGTCATGGTATATTTAATTTTTTTTTGGTTGATTGTTGTTGTTGTTAAGTCGCAGGCGACTCATAGCGACTCTATGAAGGAGAGTCCTTGACGCTTGGGTGCCTTTCATCCTCTCTCCAAGTTCATAGGGTTTCCGGAGGCAAGCTATTATGGAAGTGGACGCCACTCCTCCTTCCACGCTTGTTCAATCGGGGAGCTCCACCCCACTCTCAGTCCGCATTGTAGCCAACCATTAACGCATCTGACACATCCGTGTCACAGTGTTCAGCCTCACAGCAACCACAAGTGACCGCAGCACGGCAACTTGTATACCAGGGCGGTACGATCTAGAGGAATGTCTGAACAAAAACAATGAAAGACTATGCTGAGGGCAGCGAACTAAAAAGTCACCCACCTTTGTCTTGGTCACATCGTTTTCTCTTCGCTGGGCCAGCTGATCTCGATCTCTCTCTGTTGATGTTATTGTTGTTAAGCGCCGTCGAGTCACAGGCGACTCATAGCAAACCTATGAAGGTAGCATAATTTAATTCTTCTTCAGTCTTCTTTATCCATTATCCAGCTTTCATATGCATATAAGATGATTGAAAGCACTCTGGTTTGGGTCAAGAACATTTCAGACCTCAAGATTATATCTGATTTCTTTTAAAAAAAAAAATCTTTAAAAGGTTGTTTGCAGCAGATTTACCCAGTGCAATAGATCATTTGATTCTTTCTTTGTTTTTTTCAGTTGTGATTTGAATGAATTTACAAAGCAAATGGTTTTCCACTCAACCATTCACGCACATTTCTTTTTATGACATTCATTGCAATGCCCACATTGTAATAGCACTCTTTCTGCTTCTCTCTAGCTCCCCCCGCCCCCATTCATTCTTCTTCCTCACCTCTTCTTGCCTCCTTACCTTTATCTCTGGGCAAGAACTTGTTTCTCTTTTTACTTTGTATGGCTGACTGTTGGAAGGGGAGATTGCCTCCCTACCTCAAAGGCCAAACTTTTTGCTGAAATTTGAGCTACAGGGTGAGTTTGGTGAGTTTTTGTTCCAGGTTGGAAAAGTGACTAAGGGTCATATGCTCAATGATTACACTATTCTTTTTTTTTTTTTT
>NW_006399810.1:9111071-9120660 GCF_000299155.1 Elephantulus edwardii
CTTGTCAAAGCCAGTTCTGATTAATCTCCTTTGTCAGTGTGTCCTTTGTCAGTATTCTTTATTGGACCAGTAAACTTGACCATTTTTATGTTTTCTTGGGTTTTGTTTTACATTTTTTTGCCCCTCTACCTAGGATATTTTACAGTGATCCTTTTTAGAATGGTCAGCAGTGGTAACCAGGCACCATTTAGTACTTCTCATCATAAGTTTGAGATATTTAAAGTTTGTGTAGTTCATTGGTCCTGTAGACTAGTTGGGAATTGATTGCTGATCTAAGTAAAATGAAATCCTTGACTTCTATGTTTATCATAAGATTGCTTCTAGGTATAGTTATAAAGATTTTTTCTTTATATTGAGTAATAATTTATATGGCTTTTCTTTTTATCTTCATCAATAAATGCTTGAAATCCTCTTCACTTTGTATCATCTGTCCATCACGGGTTTTTAATGAGCTTACCTCTGACTTTGATGCTGTATTGATTTTTTCCCTCTTAAAGTTGATGGGTCCAAAAGTTTGTCTTCTTTATATTGTCAATTTTTATTTTTTGTTCCTTTGCCCAGCATCCTACCAACATTCAAGCCTCCACAGCCAGACTGTGCATGTGCAGGAGGTGCAATGACTAGGAATTAAACCTGGATCTTCAGTGTGGAAGGTGAGAACTCTACTATTGAGTTATCAAAACAATATAAGACTACTGTAATCAGAAAGTAAGAAGTAGTGGCAAGAAACTATGCTGCAATCCCAAAAGCACATGGTTTGAATTCATCATCTGCTCTGTGGAGAAGGATGGAAAATCTCCTCCAGTGTGATTAACTGTCTCTGAAAACCTGCGTAAGGGTGAGCTATTGGTTGGTTCTGATAGATGGTACAAAACAACTATATTCACAGATGGATAGATGGGGGTGTGTGTGGGTGTGTGTGTGTGTGTGTGTATGTGTGTGTCTGTGTGTGTGAGAGAGAGAGAATATGAATGAATATGGGAATATGGGAGGAGATTGCCCATCCTTCCCCTGAAGAGCAGCTGGTTGTCTTGAACCATGTGCTTTCAGGATTGAAGACCAGTTTCTTGCCACTAGGCTATGAAAGCGCGCGCGCGCGCGCGAGAGAGAGAGAGAGAGAGAGAGAGAGAGAGAGAGAGAATAGAGTTGTTATGAGTCAGAACCAACCCATTCCTGATCCTCCAGAGGGTTTTCAGAGACAGTTAATCACACAGGAGGATATTGTCCATATTTCTCTCATAGAGCAGCTTACAGATTGTGTGCCATTGAGTTCGCACTGCAATTCCTTTATACTAGGCCACCAGTAGTTGTTGTTCTTATGTATTGTTGACTAAGAACCAACCCATAGCTAACCCTCCAGTAGGCTTTCAGAGGCAGTAAATCATATGGGAGGAGATTGCCCATCCTGTGGATGATGGTGGATTTGAACCACTTACCTTCAGGTTAGAAACAAAGTTCCCTAGCACTAGACTGCTAGAGCTCCTTGATATGATATCCACACACATATATACATGTAGATTTAGAAATATATACAGAAAATCTCAATGAATCCACAAGAATGTTACTAGAGTTAACAAATAAATTTGGATATCAGATAATAAATCATCATGATATAAAAATCAACTTTGTCTCCACACATTAACAATGAATGTGCAGAGAGGAAATCAAAGATAGAAATTTCACCTAAAAGACAAAACTGCACAGGAAAAAATTTAACCAGAGAAGTAAATCATTTGTGCAATAACAACTACAAAATACTTCTGAAAGAAATCAATGAAGACCTAGATAAATCAAAAGACATTCCCTGTTCATTGGTTAGACTACTTAATATTGTTAAGGTGTCAATACTTTACAGGCAGTCTACAGAATCAATGCAACTCCAATCAAAATTCCAAGACCACTTTTTATAGAGATGGAAATACCAATGCTAAGATTCACTGGAATCCCTAGGGGCTTCAAGTAGTCAACACAGTATTTAAAAGAAGAATAAACTAAAAGGACTCAGACTTCCTGATTTAGTAATGTACTTTAAAGTAATAGTAATTAAAACTGTGGTAATGGTGTGTTGTTGTTAGGCGCTGTCAAATTGGTTCCCACTCATAGTGACCCTATCAATGCACAGCAGAATGAAACATTGCCTGGGTCTGCACCTCCTTACAATTGTCACTATGTCTGAGTCCATTGTTGCAGCCAGTGTCAATCCAGCCTTTTGGGAGGAAAGAAAGAAAGAAAGAAAGAAAAGAAAGAAAGAAAGGAAGGAAGGAAGGAAGGAAGGAAGGAAGGAAGGAAGGAAGGAAGGAAGGAAGGAAGGAAGAAAGAAAGGAAAGAAAAGAAAGAAAAAAATGTTAATGACTTGTTTGATAACAAGGTCGTTGAAACATCCTCATTGATTTTCACTTTTGTCAATGGGCCCCATCCACAGATAGAAAGCCAAATTGCACACAAATACAACCATAATTTCTCTTAGTTACTGCAAGTAGTAATTCCTGACATTAAAAAAAACAACCAAGAAACACCTACCAAAGGTGAAAACTGCAAAATAAGAAACTACTCAAATCTAAAATTCCAGTTGTGACTTCTCTGTGAATTCTATGAATTCATTTCTCTGACATGTACCTGTTTAAACCCAAATACTCATGTTTTTAAAACTAAAACAAGAGAAGAGATAATAAACTCCAACTGAGAAGTTCTCTCATTTTCCATTGGATCTGTATGTAATTTTTCTCCTTTACAATCCCTCTTCAGGACCAAAAGGTTCCCATCAACTGACTCTAGTGTCCTTATTTTCTCATTTCTCTCTTTTTTAAATTCTTTCTTGCTTTTATTTTTCCATTTCTCTTTCTTTTTTTCATTTCTCTGTTGTTGTTGTTTTTGTTTTGTCTTGTTTTTATTTGTTTTATTCGGTTTGGTTGGGTTTGCTTTGTTTTTGTTTTTTAAGAGTAAGAGCCCAAATGCTTGAAGCTGTGTAATCTCAGGAAGTGAGTACCTGATTCAAGGACAACCTCTTTTAAGGGGCCCCGAGCACACCAAACACCCCAGTCCATAAACTCTGAACAAACTCTCTCTGTTTAACAGTGCTGATAGTGAGATTAATTATCCCCTGGCTGAGACGCTGAGGCTGCCTCAGTGATGTGTCATCAGCCACTTATCAAGCAGGGACTTATTCATCACAAGTGCTAAGGACCTTGAAAAGAACTCACATTCCAGAGTAATATTTGTTCCTATGCTAATGTGATTTTAGAAAAACCAGGTTTTCCTCCCAAGAATGACAAGTAAGGGGGCAGAGAAGGAAGAATGGGTTTGTGAAAAATAGAGAGGAGGAAGAATCTAATTTAATTTTTACTCATTTCACAGATCTTTTCAGATTTAATCTGAGTTTCCATTAGGGATTGAAAGAAGGTCGACTTCTTAACTTATTTGTCCCTTTGATTTAAGACAAATCCAGCTGACAAGAGCAAAGCTTTTTCTTTGTCCTCACCTCAGTTAATTTAAAGGGGAAATGTTTACTAACAGCTTAATGTATTTAGCACAAATACTTCTTTACATTCTTTTACTTTGTAAAAAAAAAGCCTTCAAAACTCTCACGGAATCTTCCAAGTACATAAACTGAACTTTGTAGCAACGTGAGAATTATGTGCATCTTCATTGTATAAGCATACCACATTCAGCCACTTAAACTTCCTCTCTTTGTAAAATGTTAGGACCAGAGGTTGGCATTTTGAGTGGCTGGTTTCAATTTTTTACAACTCTGCACTGTGCAAACAGTAAAATAACAAGAAAAGCTCACTTTGATCCAAAGAAATTCCTTCCTCTGAGAAGTAGCTGAAGGGAAAACAACTTTTATGTTCTGCAGAAAATTGACAATAAACTTAAAGTAATTAGACCTGACATATTTAGAAAGCAAACAGTTGCTTATGATTTCACAAACCATGAAAAAGTCAAATTTGTTTTTCTTTAACTGTTAAGGAGTTATATCAATAAACATTTGTTTCCACCAAAAACATTAGTTGTCCAGGTATTTTAATAATCAGACTTAGAGAAGAATTCCAAAGTGATATTTTTAATTGAATTTAACTATAAAACTTTCACACACACAAAAATGCATGATCTCATAAAGTCAAATCAGTCTATAATTGTAATAATAAAAATTACGTTTAAGTAATGATGTCTCTGAGTTAATAGCTCAATAAATAGGAGCTAAAATCTTTGCTACCTGAGTGACTGTTTCTTCAGTATTTCTATAATTAAAAGATGAAGTTCTGATATGGCTTCATATTGTGTCTTGAGTTGGGAGACTACCTGGATGTGTTAATCCCAACCTAGCTCCCAGGTGAATAAAAAACTGGAATATTATTTTTACCAAGAAGTGTGTTCCTTCTGTCTCAGAGGTAACTGTAGAAGTTAAGTAAAAAGCAATATGTAAATGTTGCTGTTGTTGTTGTTGTTATGTGCTGTTGAGTTGCTTGTGACTCATAGTGACCTCTATGTACAGCCTAGTACTGGTACAATGGTAGGCCTATAAACCAATGGAACACAATCAAGAACCCAGAAATGGGTCTATCTATTCATGGTCAACTGATATTTGACAAGGAAATAAACCCTATCAGATGGGGAAATGACAAACAAGTAGTGTTGGCAAAACTGGACTGTTAAACTACAGAAAGACAAAACAGGATCCACATCTCATGCCATACACAAAAATCAACTTAAAGTGGTCAGAGACTTTGGAGTAAAGCTCAAACTGAAAATACTTTTTTAATAAACACAAATGACAACCACAACTGAATGGATTGAGAAATTGTGGTAAATTCACACAATGGGATACTATGCAGCACTCAGGAGCAAGGACTTTAAAAATACTACATAACTTCGGAGAGACTAGAGAGCATCATGTTGCGTGAACTAACTCAATCTAATAAATACAAACAATGTATAAGACTATTACTCTAATTATACAAGGATAACTAATAAAACATGTATGGGGACCCAAGCAGGGAGAGATGGGAGCACACGGAAGAGACTGGGTAGGAGCAAAATCCTAGAGTTGCACAGTGTGGTAAGTGGAGGGAGGGGTGAAGAGAATAGGAAGGATCCAGGTGAAAAGACAGGGTAATGATGAGCAAGGTCCAATGGTGATTAATTTTATAAAATATAAGGCATGAGAATGGTTGTATGTAACACAATATGATGAAGAATAGTGTGAAACATAATGTATACAACCTCTGTAAGCAAACCAATATAAAAGAAACACAAATGGCAATTTACACATGGATATCACTTGAATGCCTGCACAGGAATCAGACTGACTACATCTGCAGAAAGAATCCTTGGAGAAGCTCAATATCAGGACTCTAAATGATGCCTGATGCCGACTGTGAAACAGAGCATCAATTACTCATGTACAAGTTCAAATTAAAGTGGAAGAAAACGAAAACAAGTCCACAAGAAGCAAAATACAATGTTGAGTTTATTCCACTTGAATTTAAAAAAAAAAACCCATCTTTTAAATTTTTTTTATTTTAATGAAAGTTTGCAGAGACTTTGTATTTCCATTCATATATTACTGCACACTTTCCTCCCTACCCACCCCTCCCCCCAGTCTGTTTTTCTCTTTAAAGAAAAAAAAATTCTTTCATTGTTATACAATCCTCCCCCCCCACCAAATCCAAGTCCACTTTACTATGCAGCTCTTATTCTGGACTCTTGTCATGAAAATAATACGTAATCATATATTCCTTTTAAATAGTTCTCTCCTTCATCTGTTTCAATGCAGTATACATTATTTATCCCCTCTTTTCTTAAGTTCCCCCTAACACCGATGCCAGGCCCATTTTACAATAGTGACACTATGCAGTATTTGTCCTTTGAGTTAAAAAGAAAATTTAAGAACAGATTTGAGACAATCCTACCAAAAATAATCTACATGTTAAACACAATCTCACCACAGATACCAAATTCATTTTCAAAGGGATAGAAAGGCAATAGGCAAGCTCATTTGGAAAAAAAAGAGACCTCAAATAAGCAAAGCACTTCTCAAAAACAAAAATTAAGTAGGAGGCATAGCACTCCTTGATTTCAAAACCTACTACACAACTGAAATAACGAAAACAGTATAGTACTGGTACAGTGACAGAACATATACCAATAGAATACAATAGAGAATCCAGAAATTAACCCATCTTTCTATGGTCATACAGAGTGGAAGAGGTCCATATTTGTTTCCATTCTCAAGAAAGGTGATCCAACAGAATGTGCAAACTATCAAACAATATCATTACTATCACAAGCAAGCAAAATATGGTGAAGCTCATTCAAAAATGGCTAGAACAGTAGACAAATGAAAAACTGCCAGAAGTTCAAGAAGGATTTAGAAGTGGTCATGACACCAGGGACATTATTGCTGATATCAGATGGATCCTGACTGAAAGTAAAGAATACCAGAAAAATGTCTATTTGTACTTTATTGACTATGCAAAGGCATTTGACTGCATGAATTATAACAAGTTATGGCTAATATTGAGAGGAATGGGAATCCCAGAGAACATAATTGTTTGTACTCATGCAAAACCTTTGCCTAGTCCAGGAGGCTATTGTGCAAACAGAGCAAGGGAACACTACATGGTTTAAAATTAAGAAGGGAATGCATCAGGGTTGTATTCTCTCTCCATACCTATTCAATTTGTATGTTAAGTAAATTATTTGAGAATCTGGACTCTATGTAGTATGTGGCATCAAGATCAAAGGAAGACTAATCAAAAGCTTTACACAGATGACAAAATCTTTCTTGATGAGAGTGAGAATGAGTTGAAGCACTTGATGCAGAAGATCAAAGAATACAGCCTCCAGTACAGATTGCATTTCAACATCAAGAAAACAAATATTCTTACCATTGAACCAGTAGGCAATATCATGATAGATGGAGAAAAGATTGAAACTGTCAACAACCTCATCTTACTTGGCTCCGCAATTTAACACTCTTAGTATCAGCAGTCAGACATTTAGGAGACCTATTGCACTGCAAAAGTCTACAGTTAAGGACCTATATAAATTATTGAGGAGTAATGATGTCAGTTTGAGGACTAAGGTACACCTGATGCAGGCATGGTCTTTCCAATCACTTGCTATGGGTCTAGAGCTAGATAATGAAAAAGGATGACAGAATAAGAATTGCTGCCTTTGAGCTGTGGTGTAACACACTGAACTTCCCATGTATGGCCAGGAGAACAAGATTAATGTTTGGGAGAAAGTACAGCTAGAGTGCTCCTTGGAGACAAAGATGATACTTTGACTCACATATCCAAGCATGCTGCTAAGAAGGGCTATTCCTTGGAGAGGAATATGATGCTCAAAAAGGTAGAGAGTTGGTGAAGGGAAGAAAGACCCTCTACCAGGTGGGTTGAGATGGTGACTGCCACAGTGGGTTTTGCTGTGTCTGAAAGTATGAGGATGACACAGGATAGAACAGGGTTCAGATCTGTTGTTCACAGGATAGCTGAGTTGAACTCAAATCAATGGCACCTACCAATGACAACAATAACTTCTATGGTCAACTGGTATTCAACAAGGAAATTAAACCTATCAAATAGGAAAATGACTTCTTCAAGCTGTGGCATATTCACACAATGGAATACTATACTGCATTGAAAAACAAAGAACTCATGAAATATTATTCAAAATGGGTGACCCTGGAGGACATTATGCTGAGTGAAATATCTCAGTCACAAAAGGACAAATTCTGCATAGTGCCACTGTTGTAAAACAGGACTGACATCAGAATTGAGGGAGACTGAGAAAGATGGAATAAATAATGTATATTGCATTGAAACAGATGAGGGAGAAAACTGGTTAAAAGGGATATGTGATTAAGTATTATTGTCATGACAAGAGTCAAGAAAAAGGCTGCAAGTGGAGCAGACCTGGGGAGGAGGGTTGTAAAAAAAGGAAAGAATTTTTCCTTTACTTTTCAATGAGAAGAGTGAATTGGGGGGGGGGGTGGAGGGGGAGGAGTGGGCAGGAAAAAAAGTGCAACAATGAATGAATGGAAATCCAAAGTCTCTGTAAATTTTCATTAAAATTAATAATAATTGAAAAAAGATATTATTGTTGTGACAGGAGTACAGAACGAAGGCAGCATAGTAGAGTGGACTTGAGGGGAGAAACTGAATAACAATGATAGATTTTTTTTAATTTTTTTTACTTTTCAAAAAGAAAAGTTAATTGTGGGGGAGGGGTGGGCAGGGAGAAAAGTGCAACAATGAATGAATGGAAATCCAAAGTCTCCGTAAATTTTCATTAAATAGATTTTAAATGAAATTCTTTTTTAAAAGTCTTATATCTAGTTCTAATAGAGCATGCTTCATGTGACTCAGAAAACCCAATGTTCATTCTTTAAAGCGGATTCATTTAACTAGAGAAAAGAAACAATCAAAAACATGAAACATTTACTGAACAAGATCAAAGATTTTATCAATATGGATTACACCTCAACATCAAGTAAACAAAAATTCTCACAATTAAATCAACATGTAAAATGGAGAAAAGATTAAAGCTGTCAAAGATTTCATTTCACTTGAGTTCACATTCAAGATCTACGGGAGCAGCAATTAAGAAATCAAAACACATAGTGCACTGATCAAATCTACTACCAAGAACTTCTTGAAAGTGTTAAATAGCAAGGGAGTTAGTTTAAAGATTAAAGTACTCCACACTAAAACAATGGTATTTCAATTGCTCCATAAGCTTGTGAAAGTTGGACAAGAAATAAGGAAGAATGATGCCTCATTAATCCCTTTCTTTTGTGGTATTGGTGAAGAGTTTCTCCTCCATGAGATTTACTCATAAATAAACCCGTGGGAGAGTCTGCTTTGAGTTGGCTCTGACTTGATGGCATACAACAACATGGACTGTTTTGGGAGAAGTGCAGCAAGGGGTGCCCCTTAGAGGTAAGAATGCTGAGACAAAGTATTAGAGGCAATGAGGTGAGACAAAGAATGATTTGGAACTTTTTATCAGGACAGAGTCAATCCCTGGAGAAAGAAAGAGAGGAAGCCAGACCATCAACAAGATGAATTGGTACAATGGCTGTTAACAATGGTTTCGAGCTCAGCAGAAAGGATAAATAAGCCACAGTATTAAGAAAGGTTTCTCTCTGTTGTGCAGAGAGTCAAAGTTCACCCAATGGCACCTAACAACAACATATGTTGTTGTTGTTGTTGTGTACTGTAGAGTCAGAACCAACCCATAGCTGACCTTTCAGGGGGTTTTCAGAGGTAGTTAATTGCAAAAAAGGAGATTTCCCATCCTTCTCCTGCAGAACAGCTGAACAAACTGCCTCAAACCACATGCCTTCAGAATTACAGTACAGCTTCTTACAACTAGGCTACATATAGAATTGTTTTTATTTGGAAGTTTAAAATAAACCAAATAATCAATTGGAAAATGGGCACAGGATATGAACAGACACTTCACCAAAGAAGACATTCAGATGGACAACAAGCACATGAAGAAATGTTCAAAATCCCTAGCTCTAAGAGAGATGCAAATCAAAACCACTATGAGATATCGTCTCACCCCAGTCACAATACCAAAA
>NW_006399810.1:9121192-9122314 GCF_000299155.1 Elephantulus edwardii
AGGGTTGGGATGAGACTGAGAAAAACTGGATAAATTATGTATACTGCATTGAAACAGATGAGGGAGAGAATAATTTAAAAGCAATATATGATAGGGTATTATGGTTATCACAAGAGTCCAGAATTAAGGTTGCATAGTGGAGTATACTCAGGTCGGTGGGAGGGGTGCGGGGGGTGTTGTATACCAAAGAAGGAATTTTGCTTTTCAAAGAGAGGAGTGAACTGGGGGGGCCGGGGGAAGAGCTGGGCAGGGAGAAAAGTGCAACAATGAATGGAAATATAAAATCTCTGTCAATGTTCATTAAAATTAAATAACATAACATTTAAAAAAATAAACCAAACATGCAGAGTCTAACACCAATAATTAAAACATTTCTATCAAGGTGTAATCATCTTAGAGTTGAGGAATTGTGGACATTGTCTTAGATGTTCAGGAGGTACAGTGGGTTAAGCATTGGGTTGTTAACCTACAGGTCAGCAGTTCAAACCCATCAACCACTCTGTGAGAAAGAAGATGCAAACTGCTCCTTCAAAGTGTTATAGCCTCAGAAAACCTGTGGGACAGTTCTACTTTGTCCTGTAGTGCAGCTATAGAGTAACTCAGAGAGTTTCTATATATGACAAGACCCTTGTTACTCTTTCTAGGGAATCACATTTTCTCTGCATTGTCTTTTTTGGGGGCTCTAATATTCTTAATGTTCAAAATGCAAAAATAAATTGTACTCAGAAACTTTAAAAAGTCTTTGGCTTCACATTTGAAATTTGAAAGAATAAATTTTCATAAATATGTGGTAAATATTCAATTCTTTTTAGTAGTTAAATCTTTTTTTCAAATAGAGCCTTGTGTGGAATCTCCAGGGAAACACTACATCAAAATACAATTTACTATGGTTGAAAATTATAAGAGGTCACTAATCACCCACCCATTCAGATAATCATTTGGCCTCTAATCAATGGAGGCAGCCTCTGAGACATGACCACAAATATTGTAGGATTTATAGCTGCATAGTTTGAAACTTCTAATCTACAATTTGTGTTATGCAGATGACACAACCCTGCTTGCTGAAACTGAGGAGGACCTGAAGCACCTGCTGCAGAGGGTCAAGGACTGCAGCCTCCAATA
>NW_006399810.1:9122734-9140342 GCF_000299155.1 Elephantulus edwardii
GGCTCCTTGGAGGCAAGGATTCTGAGGCTCCGTCTAACATACTTTGGACATGTTGTGAGGAGAAACTGGTCCTTGGAGAAGGACATCATGCTTGCTAGGGTGGAGGGAGAGCGCAGGAGAGGAAGGCCCTCTATGAGGTGGATTGATTCAGTGACTGGGATAATTGGGATGGGAGTGGGGCTGTTGTACATAGGGTCGCTATGAGTCACAAGCGACTGGACCTCAGCACATAGCAACAACAATAACTAATCTAATCTAATCCTATACATTGACAAACTAAGTGCAGAATAAGAAATTGCACAGCTATGATTTTCTGAATTTACATTCAGTTTAAAATCTTTCCTACTATACCCCTAAACAGAGGAAAATTTGAGGTAGATAATTATCAAGAAATAGAGCAGAAATCTGAGATACTTGAAAGTATAAATTGTGAAAATAGCATTTTCAAAAGGGTGAGGTAGGACAGCATAAGTATTATTTTAATATACAAAGCAACATCAAAAAAGAGAAGTGAACAACAAGATGCAAAAGAAAAATTTCAAAAAGCTAAAAATGCAGTTTTCAATCATATTCATGAATGTTAAATACCATCAAGTTGGCTCTGACTCAGAGCCAGCCTCTATATAACAAAATTGTTATGTGCCATCAAGTCAGAACCGACTCACAGCTTACTCTCCAGTAGGTTTTCAAAGACAGTTTACGCACACAGGAGATTTTCCATCCTTCTCCTAGAGCAGCTGGTGCATTCAAACCACATGCTTTTGGGATTTCAGCAAGGCTTCTCACCACTAGGTTGTTTTGTTGTTCAATCTTGTGCCAAACACACAGTTGTTGTTACAATTAAACCCACTCTTGTAGTTATTGTGTCAATCCATCTTATTTAAAGTCGTCTTTTTTCATTAACCTTTTGTCTTGCCAAGAGAGCTCCAGTGGCCTAGTAGTGGGTGAGGAGTTGAACTGCCAACCCAAAGGCTGGGGGATCAAATCTACCAGCTGCTCTGTGGGAAAAAGATGGGCAATCTCCTCTAGTGCAATTCACAGAGACTGAAAACCTGCTGACGTCCTCTACGAGTCAGCTCTGGCTTGACAAGGAGTTGATATTTTACCAAGCATAATGTCTTGATGTTCTTCTCTAGGATGTATTCTTTCCAGATAATATTTCCAAAGTTATTGTTATATAATGTCAAATCATAACCTATTCATAGTTGACCTTCCAGCTGGTTTTCAGAGGTAATTTAATTGCATGAAAGGAGATTGCCCATCTTTTCTCATAGAGCAGTTGGTGGGTTTGAACCATGTTGGGCTGGCAGTGCATGTCCTTACCCACTAGGCCACCAGAGCTCCCTAATTCCCAAAGTTGTGTTGTCGTTGTTGTTGTTGTTAAGTACTGTCAAAATCTCACCATCTTTGCCTTGTATGAGAGGTCAAAAAGACATCTCAGTTTGAAATCTATTGTAGAGAGACATTTTCATTGAGGTTTAAATGAGACAATGACACATTATTCTGGAATGAGAGACGACACTCTCCGTAATGAAGAAGTACACCTAATCATAGCCTTGGCTCTCACTTACATGACAGAGGACACACAAATGCATCACCAAATCATAATAATCTGTGGCGGACATTGTCCATCACTGTTGCAGGAACAGGCCAAGAACAATGATATATACATAATTGCAAATTAGAAAGGTGATAGCACTTGTTCCCCTGCTTTTGCCACAAGGCTACATGGTAATCAGGATATAACTCATGACCATGCAGCCCTGAATCAGTCACAAGGACTTCAAAACTTTTAAACTAGACAACATGTGCCTAATTTCTGTTAATTACTAGGGGCACACCTCAGCAAGTTCCCTCGATTATTCGTGCAAACCCAGAGCAAAACTGCCCCTCCCTGGACCCTCCTGAGAGTTGCAATCTACTTCCAATGGCACTTTTCTTGAGAGCAAAGTCTCATGGCTGGTTTACTGGTCAGAAAGAACTCAAGTGGGATCTGAATTTATGTCAAGAATCTAGAATTCAAGCTCCCATTATAATTCTCAGCCTTGCACAAACCAAGTGCTTTGGAATTTAAGCTCTAACAAAATTCCTAAGGAACATTCTTGCTCTATTTCTTACAAGACAGATTTGTTTATTTTCCTGGTAGTCTACAGTATATTTAATATTCTTTGCCACCGCCATAATTCAAAAACATCAAGTTTTTTGTTCTTCAGTCACACATAGAGTAAATCATTTACTACATTTACTGTTAATGCCATAAATTTAGAAATCTTTATGTGCTTGGCTTATATTGAGAGAATGGGAATCCCAAAGCAATCAATTGTGCTTATGTGAAACCTACATCTGTTTTGAGAACAAAGCACAGGAACATAATTGTTGTTGTTGTTGTTGTTGTTGTTGCTGTTGGCATGGGCTGCCAAGTCACCTGTGACTCTTAATGACCCTATATACAATACCTCTGAACTGTGCTCTATCCTGAGCCAACCTTTTTTTCTCTTACACACCTACCCTCATTGCTCCAGTCACTAGGTCAGTCCATCTTATTGAGGGTCTTCCTCTCTTGCACTGTCCCTCCACCCTCCTAAGCATGATGTCTCTCTCCAAGGACTGGTTCTTCCTCGCAACATGTCCAAAGTATATCAGAAGAAGCTTCAGAATCCTTGCCTCCAAGGAGCAGCCTGGCTTCATCCTCTCTAGGACAAACGTGTTTGTTCACCTAGCAGTCCATGGTATATTTAGTACTCTTCTACAGAACCACAGCTCAAAGGCATAAATTCTCTTTCTATCATCCCTAGTCATTGTCCAGCTTTCTGATGTATAGCAAGTAATTGCAAAGAGCTAAGCCTGGATTAAGCACACCTTAGTCTCCATACTGACATCATTGCTACTCAGTACTTTGGAGATGTCCCTAACAGCAGACTTTCCCAGTGCAATTCATCTTTTAATTTTCTGGTTGCTGGTACCAAAAATTTTGATTGTGGAGCCAAGCAAACTAAAGCTGTGAACAATCTCAACCTCTTCACCATCCATCCTGATGCTGCCAGTTGGTCCAGTGGTGAGAATCTTTGTCTTCTTGATGTTGAGCTTCAATCCATATAGAAGGTTGCAGTCTATGACCTTCTGCAGCAAGCATGTCAGGTCCTCCTCAGTTTCAGCAAACAAGGCTGTGTCATCTGCAAATACCAGGTTACTGATGAATATTTCCAGTCCTGATGCCACACTCCCCATAGAGCCCAGCCTTCTGAATGATCTGTTCTGCATGTAGATTGAAAAGGTATGGAGACAGGACACACCCCTGGTTTACATCCTTCTCTATTTTAAACCATACAGTGTTTCCTTGCTCTGTTCTGACAACTGCCTCCTGGTCCAAGCATAAGTTTCACGTAAGCACAGTCAACTGGGTTTCCCACTCTTCTCAGAGCTAATCACAGTTTGTTGTGATCTATAAAGTCAAATGTCTTTGCATAGTCAATGAAACACAGACATGCATTCCTCTGGTGCTCTCTCCTTTCACCCAAGATCCATCTAACATTAGCTGTAATATTCCTAGTTCTACAACCTCTTCTAAACCCAACCTGCACATCTGGGAGTTCTCTGTTGATGTGTTGTTCCATGATTTAAAATTAAGAAGGGAGTGAATTAGGGTTGTATTTTCTTTCCATATCTATTCAATCTGTATGCTAAGCAAATTTTTTTCAGAATTTAGACCTTATGAAGAAGAATGTGGCATCAAGATCAGAGGAAGACTCATCAATAAGCTGTGTTATGCAGATGACACAGCCTTGCTTAATGAGAGTGAGGAGGACTTGAAACACTTGTTGCAGAAGATTAAAGTATACAGCCTTCAATATAGATTACATATCAATGTAAAGAAAAAAAAAATTCTTACCACTGGACTGATAGGCAACATCACAATAGATGGAGAAAAGATTGACACTGTCAACAACTTTATCTTACTTGGATCCACAATTAACACCCTTGGTACCAGAAGTCAGGAAATCAGAAGATGTCTTACACTGGGACCACCTGCAGTCAAGGACATCTCCAAATTATTGAGGAATAATGATGTCAGTTGGAGGATTAAGGTGAATCGGGTTCATGCCATGGTCTTTCCAATTACTTGCTATGCTTCTGAGAGCTCTACTATGAATAAGGATGGCAAAAGGAGTGATGCCTTTGAGCTGTAATGTTGAAGAAGCTGCACAATGTCATAGACTGCCAAAAGAACAAACAGTATATGTCTTGGAGAAAGTATAGCTAGAGTTCTCTTTGGAGGCGAAGATGATAAAATTTTGTCTCAAATACTTTGGGCATGCTGTTAGGAAGGGCTATTGCTTGGAGAAGGACATGATGCTCAGAAAGGCAGAGGAACAGTGAAGGGTTGGTGAAGGAGATCCTTAACCAGGTGGATTGACACAATGATAGTAGCAACGGGATCTAGTGTCAGGAAGTGTGAGGATGGCAAAGAATAGGACAGGGCTCAGATCTGTTTTTCATGAAGTCACTATGGGTCATACTCGACTTGATGCTACCTAGAAACAATAACAATATATGCTTGGACTAGGAAATGAAGATGAAAATTAGGATTAAAAGTCCTACATTGTCTGTTGTAATTACATCAGTTTTACTTTATTGTATTCAATGTATTGTATGCATTATAATCAAGCACAGAATTCTTGGAGGAAGGATTTTGAAACTCGGTCTCATATACTTTGTGCATGTTGCCAAGAGGGACATGGCAGTCTTTGGAGGAGGACATCATGGTTGGAAGGGTGGTGGGAGCACAGTAGAGGAAGACCTTTGATGAGATAGATTGACACAGTAACTGAGGTTATGGATAAGGTTGTGCTGGAGACAGTGAGATTGGTCAGGAAAGGGCAGAATTCATAGGGTCACTATGAGTCACAAGAGACTTAAAAACATATAACAACAACAACATCCATAAAGTCTAGGGAGGTCTAGTAACCAAGTGATAAAGAGGTGCCAGCCCAAAGGCAGGGAGTTCAAATCTGTCAGTTGCTCAATGAGAGAAATATGGGCAAACTCCTACCATGTCATTTACAGGCTCTGAAAAATCCACTGGATGGTCGCCTATGAGTTACGTCTGCTTGATAACACATAAAACATCCATAATACCTAGCATATATGATTTTAGCACATCGAAGAAAACTACAAACTGCAATTGGGCTTTACCTCTTCATTGAAAGAAAGTAATAGAGACAGATAGAACTTATCATCTGCTATGAATTCACAAGTAACTTGAGAAACACTGAACAGAAGAGCGTGGACAGTCCTGAATATCTTAGTGAATATTCATTTCATAGAGCAACATCACAAATTCTGATTTCAAAGTGACAAATGGTTTATTGATGAATACAGATGGTCTGTTGTTGTTGTTGTCATTGTTGTTGTTGTTGTTGTTATGTGCCATTGAGTCACTTGCGACTCATAGCGACCCTATGTACAACAGCCCTAAACTTTGCTCTGTCCTGTGCTAATCGCACTGTCTCTGACACTCCCATCCTGATTACCCCAGTCACTGAATCAATCCACCTCATAGAGGGCCTTAACCTCCTACAGATGGTCTAGATGGGAAAATCTCCACTGTAGAACTGAAAATGGTCCATCAGTGGGAGGATAGATTTTTCTAATAATCTGTTAGTCAAATTGCTTCCAACAGAATCATGTCTGTTTCTTGGAATTCATTGTTAAACTCTATGAATAATACTGGTATGAGGACATTTCTGGCATAAGCTATTACTCCTTACATTTGCTTGACTGTAGTGGAAAAGCCAAAGATTCTTGGGGGAGAGACCTTCACCTGCAAGACATCAAATAAAAGGAATGTCTTTTTTTTTTTTGAGGGTACAGTTAGATCAGCATCAACATTAGAGGAGCTACTGCTAGAAAAGGCAGCTGCTAAAATCCAGCATCGACTTCAGCCTCATAGTTAAGACTCAGATTTAATATTCCTCCATTTACATAAAGCCAATGTCTCCTATGGCTTAGGGAGTAAGTAGTTGTGCTGCCAACCTGAAGGTGTGTGATTTTAATGCACCAAAAGCAGCTGGTGGGTGGATTTGTTAATTTTCCTGACTAAATAAGTAAACAATGTCCAACCAAGAAAGAGAAATATGGACAATTCCTCCTGTGCAATTTATAACCTCTGAGAACCCAGTAGAGGATGTGTCCTGAGTTGGTTCTGGCTCAACAGCCAAAACAACAAAAACACAGAAGAGTCAGGTGGTAAATAGAGAGTCATGGTGCTCCTCAAGCACCCAAGAGACCTACCTCAGCCTCCATTCTTTTATTATTGACAGAGAATCCCCTTGGGTTTGGTTCTGTATCTCCCAAAAAGATGCCTGTGGAGACCAAGAAATATTTTTGGCTTTTTTATCTCTGACTACTGAAAATGGTCCTTGGAATTCGATAAGCCACCAAAATGTCTTTGGTTTTTAAAACAGCCAGGCAATACTTAAACATTTGCAAATGTAGAAATTACACAGACCTTAAACTAGTGGCAAACCAGAGGAAGGGAAGGAGTCATAATGATGCCAATCATGCACCTTCATGTCCATTGAGGTCTCAGTGACCAGGGAGCCTTGGACTCTCTTTAGCAGGTTTTTCTAGACTAGTGAGAACATTCATACACAGCAGAGCCTGCTATCTGTCACTAGAGAAGTCTTGGGCTGCCTAGACTGCTCCCAAGCCTTGCCTAGTGCATCTCTTCACTTCCATCCTTTTAGGTTCTATAAATGGGTGATTGAGAGTAAATGTATTCATCTTGGTGAATTCTGGAAATTATTTATAGAGAATTAAAGAACCTATGAGCTCTGGTAGCCTAGTGATAAGAAGCTGCACTACAATCCCAAAGGATCCTGGTTTGAATCCACCAGCTGCTGCATGGGATTGGGCACTCTCCTCCCGTGCAATTAACTGCCTCTGAAAACCCACTGGACAGTCAGCTATGAGTCACTTCCGACTCGATGGTACTCAAAAGACCACAACATAGGGAGAAAATAGTCATCAGCAGGACAGAGTTCAAACTTGTGAAGACTCAGCTCTGGGTGGCAGGAGGTCAAGGAAAGGCTTCATGGGCAGTTAAGGAAGACAGAGTCCTTATAGCTTATGACTTAACGTGAGACACAGAGGGCCAACTGAAATGCAACGAACTGTACAAACTCCTTAAGCTACAAGACACAGGATAGCACCTGGCCTTAGCTGGCTAAGGATGCTTTCACTGAATTTGGGTGGTAAGATGAAGTCCAACCCAGCTCTGAGTGTTTGTATCAGTGGGAAAGTGGTGTCAAAGTGGCTGGAAATAAGTATTTGCAAATGTGATAGGATCCATTGCCAAGAGCAAACTGAATTCATCATGATCCTGACTATGCAGGTGGCGATAAAGATAGGTTTGCTCACCCCACTCAGCTTGTAATACAGTTAGTGTCACAATGCCCAACCTAGCTTGCTACCATTCCCTGCCTTGACAGCATCAAGACTGATTTCACTGTGTCCTTTTTCCATGCTTATTTCAGGCACCTCCAAAACTCATAGCTATTAAGACCCTATAACAAAAAACTGTTGTGTCCCACGTACCTGTAAAGTTTTCTGTACCCAGGCTGTGGTGCCTAGAGTTGATTTTAAACTGAGTTAATAACTTCTTTTTACCCTGACTCAAAAAGTCTGTAGTCATCCTGTTGTAATGTCCTATATCTCATTTACTTGGCCTTTTTGTCTCTGGTAACAAAAAGCTGCATCCCTTGATCCTCTGCAAAAAGTGCTTTAAGCCCTCCTCACTTTCAGCAAACAAGGTTGTATCATCTGCATAACGCAGGCTATTGATGAGACTCCCTTCAATGCTGATGTCATACTCATCCTCATAGAGTGCACCTTCTCAGATAATTTGCTCAGCAAACAGATGAAATATGTATGGAGAGGGAATACAACCCTAGCACACTCCCTTCTCAGTTCCAAACCATGCAGTGCTCCCCTGCTCTGTTCACACAACAGCCTGCTAGTCCATGTAGAGGTTCCGCAAGAGCACAATTAAGTGCACCAAATTAACTCCTTGTACATCTCATCTCTACTCAAAGCATTTTATACTAAATCTAATGATTTCTACATCATTTGCTACTCAAAGCAAAGTTCTCCTTGTCCATGCCTGTTGAATTCAGTATGTGTTGAATATATGCTCTTGTAAAAAAGAAAAGAGACAGATAAAAATTGAATCAGTCTTGAACTATCTAAGTCTATATTTTTGAAAAATTAAAAACTGGATACTCATAACATGATTATTTCTCATCAAAAAGCAACTCATTATGGTCTCCTCACACCCCAATGCCCCTAGGGAGAAGTTTTCACATAGAAGAAGTGGAGACAGCAGCCACTCCCCAGCTCTCCACCTTCAAGTTCATGGACCTTAATCCGGTTGGCAAATTCTAAAAAGCAACAGTGAGTCATGGAAGTCAGAGCATTTCCCATTTCACTCTTCTGGTGCCAGGTGTTTGATTTTGTATTCACCAGCATGCCAGAGGCGTACTGTTGGGTTGGTTTGGGGTTATTTTAGTTTCTTTAATTATTTTCATTTGAAATAAGATGAAAAAAAAAGCCAATTAAGTTTTGACACTCTCTTAAAATTCCTGGCACAACAAAAAATTGCTTTACCCAGCTGTAAATAATAAGCTCCTAAATATTTTTTAAACATCTTTATTGTAATTGAAAATATACATGGTAGTTTGCCACTCTGATATTTCTAATTAAGTTCATCATGATCAAGGTAATAATAAGCAAAATAATCTACCATCTTTTATGTTAAACTACTTATATGTGTTAGCTAATTTAATCCTTACATAAAAAAAAAACCTCGCTGGTAAAAGGAGTACTATTATTATCCCCATTTTAAAAGTGGTTTGCTGTGTATATTCTCAACACAATCAACAAGAATTTGTTTTTAATGTTGTGTAAAATAGTGTGAGAATTTTGTTAATCTTCAAAGGATTGTTAGTGTGGGTAAAAGAAGAGCTTAAAAAATTACCCAATGACACAGAAAAATAACAGATTTAACTCCCTCTGCCTAGTCTGGAGGTATGAAAAAGTATCCTTTGGAGGATTCTGACTCAGAGGAGGCAATTACAAGATAAGTAGACAAGAAGTCAGAACCTGTGTGCAAGGGAAAGGGCTGGTCCACAGCTTATCCATAGTAGTAAGAGTGAAGACAGTATATACATATATACATATATATATATACATATACAAACTCAGGTAGATTAGAAGATGTGATCTTTTGGGCCTTCTTTTCTTATTGTATCTATCTTTCTAATTGAAAGAGAAACAAGCTTGTCAGTTGAGATTGGAGAGGGATAATGTGATATTAAAAGTTTGAACTAGAAAATAAAGATTTAAATCATTATCTAGGAAAGTGAAAGAAAAATAGATTGCAGAATGAAAGAATAGTGATTAAAAAAAGACAAGATAATAATAGACCAGAAAGTGAAAGAATAATAGACAGTGCCAAAGATTTGAAGGATGTGTTTTGGTTACTGACAAGCACTAAGGACAGAATTAAGGTAAGTTACATATACAAACAGAAACAAGGGGTGAATGTGTGAGAATATCTATTAATGTTACAGAAAGCATAACGCTGGATCACCCTGGGTTCATTGATAAAGGCCCACAAGCAGAGATTGTTTGTTCTTTTATTAAGTTTGAAAAGTTAGAAAAGGATCCAATATATAGTTTGGTTGAGTGGTGGCCTAGAGTAAGCCAACTTGAAATGCCAGGTGTATCTTAGTGTACCTTACAGAAGTAACTCAAAGGATTAGGAAATTTTGCACTCTGAAGTGGACTTATCATGTTGTCCTCATGTCCTCATGAGACCACCCAGTTGTTGTTGTTAGGTGCTATCAAGTCTGTCAGGTCCACTACAACTCTTAGTGAGCCCATGAACAATGGATCTGAACCTTGTCCCATCCTGTACCATCCTCATCATCTGTGATACACTTGAGCCTACTGATACAATGACTGTGTCAATTCACCTTAATGAGATTCTTTCTCTCTTTTCTCTCACTAACCCTCCACCTTTGCAAGCATGATGCCTTTCTCATGAGGACCAGTTCCCCTAACATGGCCAAACTCTGTGAGACAAAGCTTCACCATTCTTGTCTCCAAGGAACACCATGGATGCACTTCGTCCAAGACATGTTTTTTTTTGTTCTCTTCGTAGTGCATGGAATATTCAGTACTCTTATCCAACACCCCAAACTTAGAGGCATTGATTCTTGTGTCATCCTTAGCCATTGTCCAACCTTCAGGTATATAACAAGTAACTGAAAAAGACCATGGCTTGAATCAGATGCACTTTAATCTTTAAACTGGTATTACTGTTCCATAACACATTCATGAGTTCGTTAAAAGCATATTTATCTAATGCAATATATCCTTTGATTTTTTTGACTGCTGGTGCCAAATGTGTTGATTGTAGATCTAAGCAAGATTAAATCATTGACATCTTCAATCTTCTCTTCCTCATGATATTGCTTATTGGGCCAGTGGTGATGATCATTGTCTTCTTGATGTTGAGATGTAATCCATATTGAAGGCTATAATCTTTGAACTTAAGAGTCCCCAGAGGACATACCTTTTCCACCATGAGAAACAAAGTTGTGAAAGGAATAACTGTATCCTTTATGACATCTGTGGCTGCTATTTTATGTAAATTACATTTGATAGTAGGAACTCCCTTCACTGTGTTAAGATACTTAGCTACAATGGCCTAAGAATGACAGAAAAAGAATCTATGCCTTTCAGTTGTGGTATTGGAAAAGAGCATTGAATATCCTGTGGATTTGCAAAAGAACAAACAGATATATATTGGGGAAAAGTACAGCCAGAGTGCTTCTTAGAGGCAAGGATGTCAAAGCTTCATTTCACATACTCGAGTGTTGCTAAGAGAATCTATTCCTTGGAAAGGGACATCATGGTTGGAAAGATGGAGGAAAATCCTCAATAAAATAGATTAACACAGTGACTGCAACAATGGGCTCAAGTGTGTCAGATGATAATAGCAAAGGATGGGACACGGTTCAGATCTGTTCTTCAGAGACTCTGCATGAGCTGTACTTGACTCGACAGCAACTAACAACAACAAGCTACAATTGCTGAGATTACTCAAGTCCCCAGGCTCTGAGAAGAATGCTCTGAGAGGTTCTGGCTCCAAAAATAGGATGGTGTGGATGTGGCCTTGGGTAGAGGGGTAAGTCATGGCTCGGTGGGGGAGAAGGAGGAGCGGAAAACAGGTTATGGAGTAGAAGGGTGGAGGAACACTGCTCACTACCTGGAAAGAAGTGGGATGTGGTGGTCATGGGGACAAAGGGAGACTAGTCCTTTAGGTTGTGTGGATATTACTGCTGCTACCACCACCCTCCTAGGATCTTATAGCAAGTGGGCAGCTGTTGCTGCCATCTTGGCTTCCCTGGATCCCAGGCCACATGGATAGCTATTCAAGATGGCTACATTGTGCTATTTGCGGCCCTGTGTTCTGTTATTCTCCTTATTCCACGTTTCAATTTCATTTCTTCCTTCATCCAGTGTTTGAAGATCTTCCTTATCTTTTCTTTTTTTTTAACTGTGAGTTGAAGAGTTGTCTCTATCTGTTACCTTTGTTTCCTGATGTCTTCAGTGAAGACTTTCTGATTAACTCTGGTTGTTGTTTTATATGCCGCCAAGTCACCTGTGACTCATAGCAACCCTATAAAGCTCTGAAGCCTGCCCTATCCTGAGCCAGTCTTACTGATACACCTATCCCCATTGCCCTAGTTCCTATATCAATCCATCGTATAAAGGGTCTACCTCTCCTGCACTGTCCCTCCACCCTTCTGAGCATGATGTCCTTCTCCAAGGATTGGTTCCTCTTGGCCACATGCCCAAAGTATATGACAGAGCTTCAAAATCCTAGCCTCCAAAAAGAAATTTGGTTTCACCCTCTGCCTTGGGGGCAGACCTATTTGTTTTCTTGGTTGTCTATGGTTAGAGCCTCTTCTTCAGCATGACAAAATAAAGGCATCAATTCTTCTGTCACCCTTAGTCATTGTCCAGCTCTCTGATGCATAGAAAGTAATGACAAAGACCATTGACTGGATCAAGCGTACCTTGGTCTCTAGACTGACATTATTGCTTCTCAATACTCTGGAAAGATCACTGACAGATTTATCTAATGCAATTTGTCTGTTGATTTCCTGACAGCTGGTGTCAAGAGTGTTGCTTGTGGAGCCAAGTAATCTGTAACAGTTAGCAACATAAATCTCTTCTTCATCCATCATGGTATTTCCAACTGGCCCCGTGGTGAGAATCTTTGTCTCCTTGATGTTGAGCTTCAATCCATATTGAAGACTACAGTCCTTGACCTTCTGCAGCAAACACTTCAGGTTTGCCTCAGTTTCAGCAAGCAAGGCTGTGTCATCTGCAAAGAATAGGTTCTGATGGGTCTTACTCTAATCCTGATGTCACATTTCTCCTCATAAAGCCCAGTCACCTGAATGATCTGTTCTATACAGATTGAAAAGGTACAGGAACAGGCTGCATCCCTCACACACTCTCTTCTTGATTTTGAACCATGCAGTGTTTCCCTGCTCTGTTCTGAGGACTACTTACTGGTCCAAGTGTATGTTTCACACAAACACAATCAACTGTTCTGGGATTCCCATTCTTCTCAAGGTTAACCACAATTTGTTGTGATCAACACAGTCAAATACCTTTGCATAGTCAATGAAACACAGAAGTATATCCTATGAACAACTGCTGGTACCAAATTTGTTTCTATTTTAAAAAAAAAAAAAGGTGATCCAACAGATCATGGAAATTATCAAACAATATCATTAATATCAAATGCAAGTAAAAATTATTTTAAAAACAGCCATAAACAGTGAATCAGCAAAGAAATATCAGATAATCATCCTGGATTCAGAAAAGTTCATGGATCGAAGGGTACCAAATGAATCTCGGCTGAAAGCAGGAAACACTAAAAGGATTCATATTTGTGTTTTATTTGCTATGTAAAGGTGTTTGAGTGTGTGGGTCATAACAATTATGACTAACAGTGAGAAGAATAAGAATCTTAGAACACTTAACTGTGCTTATGCAAAATTTATACATAAACCAAGAAGTAGTTCTATGAACAGAACAGGAAATACTGCATGGTTTAAAATAAGGAAATACATGTATCAAGGTTATATCCTTTCTACATGCGTATTCTTATATGTGCTGAGTAAATAATTTAAGAAGCTAGACTATATGAAAAAGAATGTGGTGTCAGGACTCGTCAAAAACCTGCAGATACAGATGACGACCTTGTTTACCAAAAGTGTAAAGGATTTGAAAGTACCTGAAGACACTCTTGAATTTTTAAGAAGTAGTACAAATATTCATGATATTCACTCCAGCCACATTATATTCTTCCTCCCAGACTGCACCCTACTTCATAGGTAGGTAGTCTCTTATGATCACTTAACTGAGAAAAGACAATGTATGTCTGGTTTACAGATAATTTTGTGCAATTTGCAGGCACCACTCAGAATTGTGCAGCAATTCTGTGTCTGTGACCTCTTTGAATGAGAGTAGTGAAGAGAAATCCTTGCCAGTTGGCATAATTTTAAGTAGTATACCTGGTTTCTCAGTTGTTCTTGAAAAGAGCTGAGTAGATGAATTCATGGGCTGTGGCCAGTGGTTTGACTGGATGGTCAGGGCCTTGGAAGGAAAACTATTGGAAAATTGATGACAAAATAGTATAGGGAAGAATTATGTAGATAAACTTCTCGGAACAGGCCAAGGAAATTAATGTATTTATGTTTATGTGAATAGTGATTTATAAGTCACTGCACTACAGGGGAATCTTAATAAGTTACTGTTCTGTGGAAATCAGTGTTCTTCCTTCTCCAGTTATTTCTGTCATTACTCAATGGGTTCATGAACAAAATAGTCACTGTCACATGAATGGAGGTTATTCATGGGCTCAGCAACGTGGACTTCTAACATGGGCTAAAGAGGACTTGGCTACAATCACTCCCAAGTGCTCATCTGCCAGCAACAGAGACCAATACTCTCCCATATTATACAATTCCTCAGGATAGTCAGCTAGCAACTTGGTGGAAGGTTCATTATGTTGAATCATTTTCTCCCTTTCACTATGGGAAGGTTAAGGTTTTGTTATTGTTGACATTTACTCTGCAATAATCACCTTCTTTGCAAGCTATGCTTCTGTTAAACCTACCATCTGCAAATTTATATAATGGCTTATCCATTGTCATGATTACCCTTCAGCAACACCAGAGGATCAAGTAACTTTACTCAGCAAATGGAGTCAGCAGTGGGCACATGCTCATAGAATGTTCCCCATCATTCTAAAGCAGCTGGCTAGACAAAATAATAGAATAACCTTATAAAAACACAATTATTGTACCAGTGAGGTAGCAGTACTTTGAAGAGTTAGAACAACATTCTCCAGAAGGCTGTATCTACTCTAATCTAGCATCCAATATATGATGTTATTTCTCCCATAACCAGAATTCATAGATTTAGGAATAAAGGAGTTAAAATGAGTGGCAACACACATTATCCACAGTGACCCATTTGCAAAATTAGCTTCTTGTCTCTGTGACTTTTAGACTCTGTGGATTTAGGAGTCTTTATTCTATAGAAGGGTGGACACACATACACAGAAAAAGAGAAAGAGAGGAAGGGAGGAAGGGAGAGAGAGAGAGAGAAAGGGAGGAAGGGAGAGAGAGAGAAAGAGAGAGGGAGAGAAGGAAAGAAAGAAAAAGAAAGAAAGAAAGAAAGAAAGAAAGAAAGAAAGAAAGAAAGAAAGAAAGAAAGAAAGAAAGAAAGAAAGAAAGAAAGTAAGTTTTTTAAATGTTTTCTCCTCTGGAAATGTAAGTCTAAGGCATTACTAAAAGATATTTATCATATCTATAAAAGATATTTGTCATATCTATAAAAGTTTTTCTTTTATAGATGTGAAAAATACCCAAATTCTCCACTTTATATGGATAAATATGAAGCTTTAAACAGTCAAAGCTGTTTTGAATAAAAAAGAAAAAGGAGGAATCTTCCACTGACAGACTTCAAAAATCTACTACATAGTTGCAGTAATCAAAACAGCTTTATAATGGCTTGATTACAGATACACGGATGAGTGGTCATTGATTTTTAACACTTACCTATGTTCAACTGATTTCAACAAGGTGCTAAAGTAATTAGGATGGAAAGGAATTGGCTCTTCAACAAATTATAATGGCAAAATTGGACTTCCACATGTAGGAAAATTAAGATCCACACCCTATGTCATGCATAAAAAGAAATTAGAAATTGCTCAGAAATCTAAATGTTGTATTTAAAATCATAAAGTTCTTGAAAGAAAATACAGAGGCAATACTATGGGGCCCAATTGTTTTCAAAGTTAAATTATCAAACACACAATTAATGCATTAACAGTGGAAGACAAAATAGATACGTGGGGCCTCATAAAAGTTACACTCTCATGTTCATCAAAAGATTTTATAAAAAAATTAAAAGACATCCTGCTGATAGGAAAAAAGACTTACAAAAAAATATATAATAATGGGGGCTGGAATCCAGGTGGGAAGTATTCTGAAGCAGCCTGACTCTACAGAAGTTTTGATTTCTGGTTCTGCTGAGACTATGGGTGCATTGTTCACTAGCCATTGGCTGTGAGTTGATTGTATTCAGCCTCCTATTTAAAAAGTCATTTAGTAACCTGTATGGGGCTGGAATCTAGGTAAGGAGTATTCTGAAGCTGTACAGAGGTAACTCGTGGTTGCTGTGATGCTAAACACTGTGACACTGATGTGTCAAATGCATTAATGGTTACCCATGGTGGACAGTGTTTGGTAGAGCTCCATGACTAAAACAAGCTTGGACTCAGGAGTGACATCCACTTCCAAAATAGCTTGCCTCCTGAAACTCTATGAACTTGGGGAAACAATGAAAGTTATACAAGTGTTCAGGTCTTTCATTCATAGGGTCGCTATGAGTCGTCTATGACTCGATGGCACTTAACAACAACATATCCAGCAACAGTCAGATATATAAAATACATATTTGACTTCTACAACTTAATAATAAAAAGGCAAGTCAATGTAAAAATGAGCAATGTTCATGAGCAGATACTTCCTCAAAGAGGATATTCATATGAATATAAACACATGAAAAGTTGTTTACTCTTTTTTATCTATTAGAGTAGCTAATCCTTCAGCGGGTTTTCAGAGGCAGTTAATTGCACTGGAGGAGACTGTCCATTTTTCTCCTGCAGAGCAGCTGGTGGATTCAAACCTCATTCCTAGTTTGGCAGTCAACTCCTTACCTTTAAGTAATTAGAGGTGTATCACCAGGGTTTTTTTCCACTAGGAAAAAAGTAAATAAACATAAAAACCACACAGACAATAACAAATGCTGGCAAGAATGTGGTGAAATTAATATTTTTGTCAACTAATGAAAGGAATAGAAGATTATGCCAGCATTATGAAAAACAGTGCAGATGTTTCTCAAAAAACTAAGAGAATTACCATATAAACAAACTAGTAGGGAAATAAAACCAAAGAAATTGAAAGTAGCCTAAAGATAGATAAGTAAAATGTGGTGCACAGTATATGCTGGAATACTGCTCAACCTGAAAGAGAAATAATGTACTCATATATACTACAACATGGATGGAGCTTGAAGACATTATGTTGAGTGGAATAAAGTCAATCACAAAAGTATAAAAATTGTCTTGCTTCACTTACAATAAGACAGGATTGGGCAAATGTATGAAACTTCACTCAGCCTAATGCTCTTCAGTCTCTCTCAAGTTATGCAGTATTTTTCAAAATTGTTGCTCCTGAGAGTTGCATAGTATTCCATCATGTCAGTGTACCACAATTTCTCAACCCATTTGACTGTAGTTGGACATTTGGGCTGTTTCCAAATTCTTGCAATGGTGAATAATTGGTGTAGAAATGTCTGTTTGTATATTAGTTCTAATTTCTTTGAGGAATATTCCTGCAAGTGGGATAGCTGGATCATATGGAATGCCTATGTCCAGCTTTTTGAGGAAATACCCAACTGCCTTCCAAAATAGTTGTACTATTTTATAATTTCATCAACAGTGTATGAGAGTCCATGTCTCTCCATATCCTCACTAACATTTATTTCTTGCTCTTCTGTTAAACTTTGCCACTGTTTCTAGGTGAGATGGTATCTCATTGCGGTTTTGATTTGCATCTCTCTTTTGCCAGTGATTTGGAGCATATCTTCATGTATCTGTGGGCCATCTGAATGTCTTCCTCTGTGGAAAGTCTTTCCATGTCTTTTGTCCATCTTGTAATTGGCTTATCAGTCTTTGTCTTGTAGAGGCTCAGGAGTATTCTGTAAACTTTTGTTATGATACCCTTGTCTGAGATTGCCAAATATTTTTTGCCCCGGCAGCAGGTTTTATTTTCGCCCTGTGGGGAAAAGTTTTTGATTCACACAGGAATCTTTAGAAGGTTCCATTCATCAATTTTACCCTTTCCTTGTACATTTCTGGCTGAATTTGTTAGCCTTTTTATACCATAGGCTA
>NW_006399810.1:9140442-9142818 GCF_000299155.1 Elephantulus edwardii
ATACATTGTTTTACACACCAGATCTTTCCCATTTCCTTCACATGTACCACTCCACTCATTAAATTGTGTGATCCTATGGATTAATCCTCCTCTCCCATCCTCAGTCCTCTGCTCCCACTATCCCCCGCCCCTTGGATCCTCACACACATTCTAAAATAATAATCTTATACAATAATTGTCCTTAAGAGATTGAGATACTTCACTTAGCATAATACTCTCCAATCCCTCCCAAGTTAAGTAGTAATTTACAAAATTCTTGCTCCTGTGTGCCATAATTTCTCAATCTATTCCATTGTGGTTGGACATTTGGGCTGTTTCCATGTTCTTGTGACAGTGAGTAGCACTACTATGACTACTGATGAACGCATCTCCATTTGTGCCTCAGTTCTCATTCTCAGGATATATTCCAAGCAGTGGAATAGCTAGGTCATATGGAATTTATATGTTCAGTTTTCTGAGGAAATGACAAACTACCTTTCAGAGTGGTTGTACCATTTTAAAATCTCACCAACACTGTATAAGTGTTCCTATCGCTCCACAGATGGTATCTCACTCTGGTTTTGATTTGCATTTCTCTTATTGCCAATTATTTTGAGCATTTCTTCATGTTCCTGAGGCCATCCAGATATCTGCCTCTGTGAAAATTCTTTCCACGACTTTTACCCATTTTGTAATCGTATCATCAGTCTTTGTGGAGGCTCTGTAGGATTCTGTAAACTCTTAATATGAGACCCTTGTTTAAAATGGTATTGCCAAATGCTTTCTCCCAATCAGGAGGTTTTCTTTTCACTCTTTTGGAAAATGTTTTTTATGAGCACAGCAATTTGATCCTCCCATTCATCAATTTTATCCTCTCCAGATTTCTGGCTATATTTGGCAGCCTGTTTCTACCATAGACCAGGCAGTCTAAGCGTGATTACAGTTTGTCTCTGATGAACTTTATGGTTTTGTGCTTTACACCCAGGTTCACCTTGATCCACCTTGAGTTGATTTTTGTGTATGGTGTGAGATGTGGATCCTGTTTCAGCTTTCTGGAAGTAACAGTCCAGTTTTGCAGGTATCATTTGTTGAAGAGGTTGTCATTTCCATATTTGATGGATTTTATTTCCTTGTCAAATATTAGTTGACCATAGATAGCTGGGTCTATTTCTGAGTTCTCAATTCTGTTCCATTGGTCTATGGGTCTGTCATTGTACAAGTACTATGCTGTTTTGGTTACTACCACTGTGTAGTAGATCTTGAGGTCAGGAAGTGCTATGCCTTCCACTACATTTTTGTTTCTCAGAAGTGTGTTGCTTATTTGGGGTCTCTTTCCTCTCCAAATAAACTTGACAATTTCCTTTTCGATCTTCTTGAGAAATGAATTTGGCCTCTGTATTGTGATTGCATTGAGCATGTAGATTGCTTTTGGTAGGATTATCATTTTCACAATATTGACACTTCCTATCCATGAACAGGGCACATTTTTCGATTTATTCAAGTCTCTTATTGTGTCTTGCAGAAACATTTGTAGGGTTTTTGGTATAGGACTTTTGTAGCTCTAGTTAGATTCACTCTCAATTATCTCAATATGTGGTTGGCTATTGTTTGTAAATGAGATTGTTTTCTTGGTTTCCTTTTCTGAGTTCTCTTTGTTACTGTAGAGGAATCTCATTAATTTTTTTATATTGATCTTATATCATAGCAGTCTAATAAATTGGTCTACTAGCTCTACCAGAGTTTGTTGTTGTTGTTGTTGTTGTTGTTGAGTCCTTTCTGAGTACACTGTCATCTGCATATAGCGACATTTTAATCAACTCTTTGCCAATATGGATGCCTTTTATTTCCTTCTCTTGTTGTATTGCCCTAGCAAGCACTTCCAATACAATATTGAATAAGAAGTGTGACAATGGCAATCCTTGTCTGGACTCTGCAAGAAAAATGCTTTTAGTCTTTCTCCATTGAGAAGATACTGGCTCTTGATTTTGCATATATAGTTTATATATGTTGAGGAAATTCCCTTTTAATTTTGTTTAGTGCCTTTATCAGGAAGGGGTGCTGGATTTTATCAAATGCCTTTTCTGCATGATTTACTATGACTATATGGTTCTTGTTATTTGCTTTGTTAATATGGTTAATTATGTTGTTTTTCTTATATTGAATCATTCTTTCATATCTGTTATAAATCACACTTGATCATGATGAATTATTTATGTGATTTTAGATTTTATTAGCTAGGATTTTACTGTTGACTGTGGAGCCGAGCAAACTGAAGCTGTGAACAATCTCAATCTCTTCGTCGTCCATCCTGACGCTGCCAATTGGTCCAGTGGTGAGAATCTTTGTCTTCTTGACATTGAGCCTTAATCCATACTGAAGGCTGCAGTCCTTGACCCT
>NW_006399810.1:9143493-9146587 GCF_000299155.1 Elephantulus edwardii
AGTTGGCGCAGGATAGAGCAGGGTTTGGGGCTGTTGTGCATAGGGTCGCTATGAGTCGGAAACGACTCGACGGCACATAACAACAACAACAACAAGGATTTTATTCAGGATTTTTGCATCTATATTCATGAGAGATATTGGACTGTAGTTTTCTTTCTTCATAATAACTTTGCCTGGGTTTGGTATTAAGGCTAGGTCTGCTTCATAGAAGGACTCTGGCAATATTTCCTCCTTTTCTATATTTTGAAATAATTTAAGTAGAATTGGTGATAGATCTTCTCTGAACATTTAGTAGAATTCAGCTATGAAGCCATCTGGTCCAGGACATTTCTTATAGGGAAGTGTTTTTATGACCTTTTCAAGTTCTTTTGTGATAAGTCTGTTCAGGTGTTCTACATCTGTCCTTATCTGGCTAGGGCATGAGTTTCAAGTAATTTGCCCATTTCCCGTAGGTTTTCAACTTTATCAGAGCATAGCTTTTCATAGTATTCTGATATTAATTTAATTTTTTATTGATTTAATCATCTAAGCGATGTCACCTCTATCATTTCTTAACCGAACTATCTGTGTCTTCTTTTTTTCTTTTATTAAGTTTGCCAGTGGTTTGTCAATTTGATTGACCCTTTCACAAAACCAAGTCCTGTTTGTATTGATGGTTTCAATTATTTTTCTGTTTTCTATCTCATTGATTCCAGCTCTTGTCATTTTTTTTCTTCTATAGGAAGTAGGATTAGATTGCTGTTCTTTTTCTATTTAATGAAGGTTTTAAGTTAGATCATAGATTTTTCTTCTTTCTTCCTTTTTTTATGTGTGTGCCTATTGCTATGAACTGCCCCCTCACAACTGCTTTAGCTGCATCCCATAGGGTTTGGTATGTTGTATTTTCATTTTTCTTTGTTTCAAGGAAATTTTATTTCCTTTATACTTTCTTTTATAATCCAAGCATGTTCTAGAAGAGGGTTATTTAGTTTTCACCTGGGTGGTTTTGTAAACTTTACCCTCCTGTGTTTAATTCTAGTTTTATTGGTATTGTGGTCTGAGAAGATACTTTGGTTTGTTGTTGGGGTTTTTTTCCATGTTTTTTAATTTGTTGAGGCTTGCTTTGTGTCTTAATATGTGCTAATTCTGGAGAATATTATGCAATTTTATAAAACTTAATTAATGGGAATGGCTGTATGAAACACAGTTTGAATGAAGGATAGTGTGAAACAATGTATATGATATTGTATGCAAACAAATACAAAATATTTTTTAAAAAATAAAGCAGTTAGCACTCAGAAGAAAAAGAAAAGGCATAGATACCAAAATTTATGGGTAATGTGGGGCAGAAATGCCTTGGTGGTAAAGTACTGTGGCACCAATCCAAAAACATGTGGTCTGGATCCACCTGTCCCACTGGAGAAAGATGAGGAATCTCTCCTCCTGAGCAATTAGCTGCCTCACATACACAAGTGGAGGGTCAGCTATAAGTCAGTTCTGATTCAACAACATATAACAGCATCAAGGGGCAGAAGGAAATGAAAAAAGGAGACATTTTTGCTTATTGATCAGTTTCAGTTTATCGAGATGGGAAAATTGCACTGATTAAGGGCAATGGTTGCATTATTAAGGTAACTGATAATGTTATTAAGTTATAAATCTATAAACAATGAATTGGCAAATGTGTTATGCATATTTCAACCAAAAGAGAGAAAAGTTGCTGAGGTTGTTTATGTACAATTAATTTCTTCAGGATATTTAGTTTCTTGGTTTGGAGAAATAGGTTTTAGAGGTTTGATCAACCCAGTTAAGGAGCCTAATATCACATTTAGGATTTTTAATCTGCTTCCTAACTCATTGTGCGGTACCTGGTGTCTTAAAAGCCTGCAAGCAGTCACATAAAGTGCAGTAATTGACCTCTATAATCTTGAAGCAACAGAAGAAGAAGAGAGTCAGAAACAGGAGGAGGAAAGGAATCTGTGGCTAATTGAGACCATAAACAATTGCCTTCCTTGTTATGATGCCAAAACTGGATGGTGTCTGGATACCATTGCTGAACATCATAATCAAAGAAGCTATAGAAGGATCTTGATCAAAAAGGGGACAATGTGGAAGAGAATTTTAAATTCCCCAAGAATCCAAACTTTTGAGAGCCACTGATGCTGGATGAAACCTTAAAACATCTACCGTAAGATAAGCTTTAACTTTAGACTTTAAACCATAATATTTCCTGAAGTCCTTCTTAAACCAAATTCACTGCAAACAAGTTGATTCCAATTCATACAATACTATAGGATAGAGCAGGAGTGTCCCAAGGAGTTTCCAGGTCTGCAGTCTCTAAAATAGACTGCCACATCATCCCCCCCTCTGGAGCATCTGGCAGGTTCAACTACCAAACTTTTCATCAGCTGAGAATTTCAGTACTGTACATCAGGTCAGCAAACAGACAACACGTTTACTAATAAAGAATTTGTGCCATAAACTTTGTACTTATAAACAACAGACTATATCAAACAATCTGAACACAGAAGCTTGAAAATTGAGATAGGAAGCTTGGGTGTAGTGAGTCTGTGTTATGGGGTTAAAAGGGTGTGAAAGATTAAACAACTTGAAGAATTCAAACAATGTACATGGAGAAATTTTTTCTACTGTGCATATTTTCAACACTAAGAAAATTAAATGTAAATTATTCATTGGCTCTCAATTTATTTACTATATTTTAAACATCTGTTTAGAAGTTGATATATGCACTTTAGAATATCATGTACAAAATTTAAACATGACTTATATTTACATCTCTAGTATACCATAAGGTTTATTCTTTATTTATAATGTATTTAACAAAGTTTTTGTTTTCAGACTTAGAAAGGAAAGCATATTGCACAGATATTATTCCAATGTCAGTGATGAATGGGAATAATAATGTCTTAGAATAAAATTAAACTGATTCCAAAGACTTTTTTCTTCACTCACTGTCTAGGAAGAGGGGAAACTAGCTTGATTCAGATCAACTCTATCTATTAAAATATCTAGCATATTTAAGGTATTATTTTTAGGCTTTAATGAACTTAGATAAATGATGAAAGTTATACAAGTGTTCAGGACTTTCATTCAT
>NW_006399810.1:9147227-9149955 GCF_000299155.1 Elephantulus edwardii
GTATTCTGAAAAAAAAATAAAAATAAAATAAAATAAAAAAAAAAGAAAGAGTATTCTGGAACACTGACTCACCTACTTAAGCTACAGCAGACTCACTCAGAGAGCCAGTTACAGCATATATTTCTAAGACTTGTTGATAGAGTTCTTAATATCATGAACAGGCAGTGAGGCCCAGAATTTGCATTCCTGCCAAATTCTGAATTGATGCTAGTGATCAAACTTTAACAATCACTGTGAAAAAGAGTATGAGAAAACCCATAAAATACAATGAAATTCGTTGGATACACTTTTTTTCCTAAGATTTTTATTATCACCTCTAAATCCTCAGGGATCCCTCAGCAAGATGGTGGTGTAAGGTCTGGAAGTCCAAGAAGTAAGGACTGCAGGCCTTGAACAAGGCAGCTCTACTAGGTAATGCAAGGCTAAGGAGTAGATAATACCAAAAGAATGTCTATTTGTGTTTCATTAACTATGCAAAGCCATTTGACTGTGTAAATCACAGTAAATTATGGTTAACATTGGAAAGAATGGGAATCCCAGAACATTTCACTATGCTCATACAAAACCTATCCCTAGACCAAGAAGCTATTGCCCAGACAGGCAAGGGAACACTGCAGGGTTTAAAATCAAGGAAGGAGTGTGTTAGAGATGTATCCTTTTTCCATACCTATTTTAAATCATTCGAGAGGCTGGACAAAAAGAAGATTAAAGAAGCTGTATTATGCAGAAGACACAACTTTGCTTGCTTCAAGTGAGGAGGAATTAAAACACTTGCTACTGAAGATCAAAGATTATAGCCTTCAATATGGATTATGTTTCAACATCAAGAAGACAAAAATCCTCACCACTAGACTAATAAGTAACATCATGATAGATAGAGAAAAGACTGAAACTGACAATTATTTAATCTTTCTGGGATTCACAATCACAAGTTTGGAACAAACATTCAAGAAAGAAAAAGATGTGTTGCAACTGGAAAGTCTAATGTCAAAGATCTTTCCAAACTACTAAGGATCAAAATAAATTTGAAGACTAAGATGTGCCTGATTCATGCCGTGGTCTTTCAGTCACTTGCTATGCATTTGAGAGCTAGACAATGAAAAAGTGTGACAGAAGAATAATTGAAGTCTTTGGAGAAGAGTACTGAATATCCCATGGACTTCCAACAGAACAAACAGATATGTCTTGGGAAAAGTGCAACCAGAGTGCTCCTTTGAGGCAAAGATAACAAAGCTTTATCTCATATCTATGGCCACGTTGTTAGAAGAGGTTATTCTTGAACGAGGGACATCATGCTTGGAAATGCAAAAGGTTGGTGAAGGAGAGGAAGATCCTCAACAAAATAGATTGATACAGTGATTGCGGCAATGGTTCAAGTGTGTCGGAGATGATGAGGGTAGGACAGGATAAGACAGGGTTCGAATTTGTTGTGCACAGGGTCCTAAAGAAATAAAGAAATAAGAGCTACAACATGATCAGATATATGCATATTCATTTTAACTATGGTATTATTTACAGTAGCAAAGAAAGAATTCAAGTGTCCACCAATTGATGAATGGATAAAGAAACAATGATGGTACATACACACTACGGAATACTAGGCGACACCAAAGAACTATGGAGAATATGTGAAACAACACACAAGATGGATGAATCTACAAGATATTATACAGGGTCAGTCACAAAGAGACAAATAATGTATGAGTTTACTATTATAAAAAGCTAAAAAAAAAATAAAAAGCTAAAAGGTTAATAAACAAAATAATCTTTGATGATTAGCAGGGAGAATAAGGAAGCAAGACAGGTAGTAAAAATTACTTCAAAGCAGACACGTATTAAGTGTATGAAGGGAAAAGCAATATACAGAGAAAAGTCATAAATAGTAAATACTAAAACACCAGCAATGAATAAAATTATAACAAAAACTATTAAAAAAATAAACTCAGCACAGAAAAATAAATGGAAAAAATAAACTAGCACCAAAGAGGATACGGTAAAGTGACAGCAATAATAACATGCTTAATTTAAAAAAAATCAATGGATAGAAAACGTATGGTATATTTATACTGGACCAGGAAGCAGACCTCAGAACAGGGCAGGAAAACACTGCAATGTTCAAAATCAGGAAATGAGTGCATCAGGAATGAATCTTGTCTCCATACCTTTTCAATCTATATGCAGAAACAGATCATTTGGGAAGCAGGGCTTTATAAGGAGAAATGTGGCATCAAGATTGGAGGTAGACTCATCAACAACCTACAATATACAGATGACACAACCTTGCTGGTTGAAACTGAACAAAATGTGAAGCACTTTCTGCAGAAGATCAAGGCCTGTAGGCTTCGATATGGATTGAATCTCAACATCAAGAAGACAAAGATTCTCACCACTAGTCCAATTGGCAGCACCATGATAATTGGAAAAGAGAATGATGTTTTTAATAATTACAGCTTGCTCAGCTCCACAATCAACACTCTTACACTAGCAATCAGGAAATCAAAAGATGAATTGCATTGGGGGAAATGTGTTTTCAGGGACCTCTCCAGAGTGCTGAAAAGCAACAGTGTAAGTCCAGAGACTAAGGTTTACCTCATCCAGGCCATGGTCTTCACAATTACTTGCTATGCATCAGAGAGCTGGACAATGACTAAGGATGACAAAAATTGATACCTTTGAATTGTGGTGCTGGTGAAGAGTATTGTACATACCATAGACTGCTAAGAAAACA
>NW_006399810.1:9151785-9152428 GCF_000299155.1 Elephantulus edwardii
AGCTGCCCACCTCATCTCTAAAGCATTGTCTTCAGATCAAGAACATATCAATGACTCAAAAAGTAAGCTATCCCACACAATATACAAGAGCAAAGCAAGATGTCACCCCCAAAGAGTGACACAGTATTTCCTGAAGCCAGAAAGTCTGATGGAACTTTATGACACAGAATTTAAAAGAAGAATGATTGAATATAATCAATGGATAAAACACAAACTTGAAGAATTACAGGATACTACAAGCAAAAACCAGGAGGAACTAGGAAAAAAAAACCCAATGCAGGACAATGCAGAGAAAACAAACGAGGCATTAGTGGCACTGGAAAAACAAGAAACCACTATCCAAAATATAAGATCCAATGTTTCAGAGGCTGACAACATGATGGAGGACACATGAGCAGAGTTGAAGAAACACGGAACCAGTGAAATTGAAGCCAGAATTGTCACCACTGATCTGCTAGAGCAAAAAGCAGACTCAAAAGAGAAGGAAAAAGAAGAAAACTTAAGAATAATGTGGGACACCATCAAGAGAAATAGCATGCGCATCATTGGAATCCCAGAACAGGAAGAAGCAAGTAAAGGCTGAAAAAGTTGTGGAAGAATTAATTACTAGAGGAAAACTTCCCAGGCATAATGAAGAATGAAA
>NW_006399810.1:9160234-9161856 GCF_000299155.1 Elephantulus edwardii
TGACACTGATGTGTCAAATGCATTAATGGTTGTCTAACCAATGCGGACAGAGAGTGGGGTGGAGCTCCCCAATTAAAACAAGCTTGGAAGGAGGAGTGGCATCCACTTCCATAATAGCTTGCCTCCAGAAACCCTATGAACCTGGAAAGGATGAAAGGCACCCAAGCGTTGAGGACTCTCCATCATAGGGCCATTATGAGTAGCCTGTGACTTGAGGGCACTTAACAACAACAACAAGAGAAGGAATAGGTTTGTCCTGGAGAGGGTTAAACCAGGATGCTCCTTGCAGGCAAGGATCCTGAAGATTTGTCTGACATACTTTGGACATATTGCAAGGAGGGACCAGTCCTTGGAGAGAGACATCATGCTTGGGAGGGTGGAGGGACAGTGTAGTAAAGGAAGACCCTCGATGAGGTGGATTGATTCAGTAACTTGGGTAATGGGGGTAGGTGTGTCAGTGATTGACACAGGATAGAGAAGGGTTTTGGCTGTTATACATAGGGTAACTGTGAGTTGCACGGAACTCAATGACACATAACAACAACAACACAAAAACCTTTGTGGGTTTTTTTTGTCTTTCTAAAATAACACAGAGGTATAAAATTTGACTAGACTCATTACAGAAGAATAAATTTAGCAGATCATAAAAATAGTCCCAACCAAAAAAAGTACTGATCCAGAGGTCTCCACTGGTGAATTCTACAAATTAGAGAACACTTGACACCAATTTTAAGTATGGGAATACCAGAACACTTGATCGTGCTAATGAGAAACCTATACTTGGACCAAGAGGCAGTCATCAGAACAGAGCAAGGAAACACTGCATGGTTCAAAGTTGGGAAGGATGTATGACAGGCATGTGTCCTGTTTCCATACCTTTACAACCTGTATGCAGAACAGATTATCCGGGAGGCTGGGCTCTATGAGAAGAAATGTGGGGTCAAAATTGGTAGAAGATCTATCAACAATCTGCGTTATGCATATGACACAACCCTGCTTGCTGAAACAGAGGAGGACCTGAAGCACTTGCTGCATAGGGTCAAGGACTGCAGCCTCCAATATGGATTGAGGATCAATGTCAAGAAGACAAAGATTCTAACCACTGGACCAATTGGCAGCATCAGGATGGATGGTGAAGAGGTTGAGATTGTTCACAGCTTTAGTTTGCTTGGCTCTACGGTCAACATTCTTGGCACCAGTAGCCAGTAAATTAAAAGACGTATTGCCATGGGAAAGTCTGCTGTTAGGAACCTCTCCAAAGTACTGAGGAGCAACAGTGTGTCTCTGGAGATTAAGGTGCATCTGATACAGGCCATGGTCTTTGCTATCACTTGTTATGCATCAGAAAGTTGGGCAATGACTAAGGAGGATAGAAGGAGAATCAATGCCTTTGAGCTTTGGTGCTGGAGAAAAATATTGAGGGTACCATGGACTGCTAGGAAAACAATAAGATTCATCCTGGAAAGCGTTAAAACCAGGTGGCTCCTTGGAGGCAAGGATTCTGAGGCTCCATCTTACTTTGGACATGTTATAAGGAGGGACAGGTCCTTGGAGAGGGACATCATGCTTGGTAGGGTGGAGGGACAGCACAGGAGGGGAAGGCCCTCTATGAGGTGGATTGA
>NW_006399810.1:9162526-9189359 GCF_000299155.1 Elephantulus edwardii
AATGGACAATTAAAACAGACATTCGGATGGCGGGGAAGAAGAACAAACTGGGGAGGAGGGTGGAGAGAATGGTGCGGCAATGAAGGAGTGAAAGCCCAGAATCCCTGTGAATGTTCATTGAAACTAATAAAATTTAATAATAATAAAAAAAAGAGAGGGGAAAAGTAATCATCAATTTTATATGGAAAGGAAAGAGACCATGGATAAGCCAAGTTTTACTGAAACAAAAATCTAGGATAGTTAGTACACCTTTACATTCTCATAAGCAATGTGTAAGAATTCTGCTCTTTCTACACTGTCTCCAGCATTTGTTGTTTATTGTCTAATCAATCTTTCCTGTTGTTGCCTGTTGAGACATGACATGAGAGTTCATTGTTTTGAATTGTATATCTCTACTAGATCACGATCTTCAGAGCATTTCTTCATGTGTTTGCATATTCTCTTCAATAAAGTGTCTTTTCATGCTCCCTGGCAATTTTGTTGTCTTTTTCATGTTGAGTTGTTGACGTTTTCTATAAATTGAGAGAAGAGTCCCTTGTCAGTTATGTCATTGCCAAATATTGTCTCCCAGTCTAAGATATCCTAATCCAATATGGATGACGCAGCTCTGGACTCATTCACATAACCAACAGACCAGAAGAGATCCATATTTAGGCCCATCCAAAATTAAAAGGTGGTCATTAATATCACAAACAAGTAAAATCTTGCTGAAAATTATCTCTAAATTACCGAAGAAAATCATCAACAGAGACCTGATATAAATTCAAGCATATTTCATTGTCTGAATCTGCAGTGAAGGACTTTTTAAATTTTAAAGGCACATAGTTTGAGGCCACCAGGTGCTCTGTGGGAGAAAGATGGGAAGTCTCCTCCCATGTGATTACTGCCTCTGAAAACCCACTGCAGGGTCAGCTATGAGTCAGTTCCAACTCAACAGTACACAACAATAATAAAGAGGAAAGATGTCACATTTAAAAACTACATCCCACTACACATGTGAAAGTTGAATAATGAATAAGGATTTCAGTTTTAAAACTATAGACAATATGCACGTTAAAGACGGAACAAAAATTGATGCCTTTGAAATACTGAAGTGGTGAGGAGTAGTGAATAAACCAGAGTGTCAAAAGAACACTGTGTTGGAATAAGATCATCCAGAGTGCTCCTTAGTGGCAATGATAATAAGACTTCATCTCACATACATTAGACATATCATTAAGAGGGCCCAGTCCTTCGAAAAAGACATCAGGCTTTGAAAAGTAGATTAAGGAAGGAGAGGAATACCGTCAATAAGATAGACTGACATCGTAACTGCTTCGCCTGATGTTCTTTGGGCATGTTGCTAAAAGGGGTTATTCCTTGGAGAGAGCATGATGCTTGGAAGGGTGGAGGGTCGGCGAAGGAAAGGAAGATCCTCAATCAGCTAGACTGACACAATGACTGTTGCAATGGGCTCTTACATGTCAGGAAGTGTGAGGATGGAACAGGATCAAACCGGGTTCAGATCTTTTGTTCGTAGGGTTGCTATGAGTTGTACTCGATGGTATCTGACAACAACAAATAATTGATTCTGTTAATTTGAAAGCCCCTCTATGAGTTAACTCTACCAATACACCATTGTATAGTGTAGCTAACTTTCTTTTCAAAGAAGCATAATCTTGAAGAGTACAGATCGAGCATATATATTCTATTTCCTAAATATATTTCTTTTGGAAGCAGGAGTGGCATCGACTTCCTAAATAACATGCCTCCAGAAACCCTATGAACTTTGATAAAAAGTCGATAGTTGTAGAGGGGCTTCAGGCCTTTTTTTCACAGGGTTGCCATGAGTCGTGCTTGACTGGAAGGCAATCAACAACAACAACAAATATATTTCTTTTCTTTTTTAAATGGAACTGAGTCATTGTTTATTAAGACTATAAGGTACAATGAGGTGGAAGAGTACAATGGAAGAATCCTGGGAGACAATTCCTGAATCTCACAATATAAACATCACAAACTCAATAAAAAGAATCTGAAACCAAATGTTCAGATTAAGATTGCATGCCTTTGTTTTTTTCATTCATTTCTTACTGTATTTAAACAAGGATTTTTTTTTTCAAGCCTTGACTTTTAAAGGTCACATTGTGCATCATTTTTCTAAATCTTTGTCTAGTCTCACAACAAGGTAAGTTTCCTTAAGGCTGCCACAAATCAGGTGAAAGGCATGCAGAGGTGAAAGTTAAATGAAAAGCTATCTCAAATAGCATTTTTTTAAAAAAAGGCAAACATCAACCTAGTAAGTATTAAAAGCACGTTCTAAAATCCACTCTGATGACAGTTTAAGAAAGCTGCTTTTATGTGCACTGAGCCCAGTTCTGCGATGTCTTTTAAATTTGACTGTTTACCTAAAAATACAAGCAAGGGCCAGGATCTGGCCTTGAAGAGGCACCTTTTGATTGCACACAGTCAACTCAATCTTTAACTAATAAATTGCTCCACACCTTGAAAGACAGAAGACTGCTTTCTCACAAGAATGTACAAGCCTCTTTAAAAGTAATATGAATTTTTTTTTTCTCTAAGTCTTTATATTTGTTGATTTAAAGAGTTTCTGTGAGTGACAATACACATCACTGTTTTTTTGTTGGTTTGGGGGTTTTTTTTGGTTTTAACTCTGTCATCTGTGCTACTGAGTGTACTTTGACTTAGATCAAAGTTGAAAGCTTCTTAAAAGATACACAAACCACAATGTGACAAATAGCATGCTTTGCTTGACACAGCAAACAATAAATTACTTTCATCAATTCAGGCAAAGAATCCTATGTTTTCAATGCTAATTCTGAGATCTAAAATGATAGAACTTTACTACATTCTCCAAGAGCTTTAAAGAATAAGAAATAAAACTCATCTATTTCAAGCACTGCAATTTCAAGTGAGATCTATAGCCTAAAACTCAGTATAAAGTTTAAATTAACTGCCATAAATTAAAATGAAATCAGAATTTGTCTCTAATTTCTTAAGTTTAAAAACAATTTATAGTACTTGTGCCGAATCAGATTATATCAAGATCAGGCTTCACTGGTATTAAATATTATTACAGAAACCTATTTCTTTTCCTCAGAAAGCACTTAATAAGGAATGGCGGTGAAGTTGGAACAGAAACATTCCTTTACCAAGTTAGTTCTTTCTTTGTAACCACTATTAACAACAAAGACTAGTGCTATTTGTTGGACACTCGCGACATACCAGGCACTGCTGAGTGCTTTACAGATGTTTTCTAATTTCATTTCTAATCTCTATCTGAAACCTGCCAATATAATTATCTACACTTGTAACTTGCCTGACACATATCTCAATCAGCTAGTCAGTCATTGTTGGAGTCAGAACCAACTCATAGTTGACCCCCTACCGGGTTTCCAGAGGCTGCCAATCACAAAAGAGATCTTTGCAATCTTTCTATGACAGAGCAGTTAGTGAATTTAAACTGCCTGACTTTAGGTTAGCAGCACAACTCCTTACTCATTAGGCCAAAAAACTCTTATCCTCTCCCCAGCACCTCAGGGCAAACCACCCTACCTCAAAGCACTTACCTTGGCTGTTGGTAACACAGCTCCTCTTCCAGGTCCCATTCGGATTTCACATGAGTGCCTGCTTTTCTTAGGGGCCCTATTTCTTCAGTTGGTTTTTTTCCCTCACAGATGGAAATGGTAACTTTAGCTTAGAGCTGACCCTAAATTGATTCAAGTGTTCCTTATCTCATGCATACCGTTTTTTCCCTTTTTAATTACATGGTCATGGTGAAGACAGAATCGATGTTCAATCTAATGTCTCAAAAGAAAGGCCTGGAAATCTGATAACACAAAAATTTTTTACACATTTAAAACTCTGTTGAATTTCATTTTACCCCATCATATAGACAGTATCTGTTATTTACATTAGAGTATATTACCAATTTTTATTGATATCTGATCTATGGGTACTGCCATACTATGAAAGCCTAGAACATTCACATTGCAACTTATTTCATCCACCATATTTGGAAGATATTTTAATAAGGCTTCCTGATAAAGTTGAGTATTTATTGCACGTGCATTCAGCTGAATGGTTCTCAATATGGTAAAAGTTGTCTCTCAACAGCATGCTCTTTGGACGCAGAAAAAGAATTACCGAGTTCACAATAAGGCTCCTTCTCTGAAATCTTTTCATATGCTAAACATTTTGCTACTCTGTTCTTTCATCTGGGCCTCTCCTACTTTTTGTAATACTCTGCATTATGCTAATACCTTATATTCCTCACCACTGCCCAGTCCAGTGACTTTCCTATGACACATGGAAGTCGAAAGCCAGATCTTTCTTCCTAACTTTCCATCATCTGGTAGTTTCACTGCAGCCTGTTCAGCATCCTGGCAGTAAATAAGCTTCTGCTGACAGATGAACAACTGTACACAAGGTAAATTGACCAGGAATGGAACTCAGATCTACTCCTTGCAGGAGCCCAGGTGGTGTCCAACAGACATGACTAGAGACTCGTAGGGAGAAAAAAACTGGCAAGCGGCTGTCTTCGAGTTGTCTTTTGTTATTCCCACCTTACTGTGAATATACCCAAAAGAAATTAGAGATGTGATACAAATAGATGATGCACATCCATGTTTATTGCACCATTATTCACAATAGCAAAGAAATAGAAGCAGTCTAAGTGTCCATCAATAGATGAATGGATAAACTGTGATACATCCACACAATGAAATAATATGCAGCACCGAAGAGCAATAAACTCATAAAACACTATACAACAAGGATGACTGTGGAAGACATAATGCTGAGTGGTCACAAAAGACACATACTTCATTATAGACATTTTAAAAAGTTATTACTATAACTCCTGTTGTTGTTATGTACCCTTGAGTCACCTGTGACTCATTGTGACTCTTTGCACAATAACTCTGAACCCTACCCTGTCATAAGCCAATCTCACTGTGTCCAATACACCTGCCTCTATTACCCCAGTTACTTTGTCAATTCCCCTCATCCAGGGTCTTCCTCTCTACTCTTCCAAGGACTGTTACCTCCTGGCAACATTGCCAAAATGTGTCAAAGCTAATTTCAAAATCCTTACCTCCAAAGAGCAACCTGGATTGACCCTCTCTAGGTCAGATCTGTTTGTTCTCTTGGCAGTCCATAGTATGTTCAATACTCTTCTCCAGCATTACTATTCAAAGGAATAGATTTCTCTTCTATCATCCTGAGTCATTGTTCAGCTACCCAATCCATAGCAAGTAGTTGCAAAGACCATGGCCTGGATCAGGCACACCTTAGTCTCCAGATTGATATTATTGCTCTTTGGCAAATTTACCTAATGCAATTCATCTTTTGAATTCCTGACTTCTGGTACCATGGATGTTTACTGTGGAAACAAGCAAACTGAAATCTGAAACTCCTAGAAAAGGGGGGAGGAGTAACTTTCAAAATAAAAATTCTTCTATTAAAAATGTTTCCTCTTTATCCCTTAATTTTCTTTTCCTTCTGAACAATTATGTCCTTAAAGGACATAATTATTGTATTACCTTCTCTAGTTTCTAGTATAGCACTTTAATACTGTAGGTATTTACAAAATAAAAGGCTAGAGCATGAATGCTCTGGCATGGACACCAATCTCCTAAACTCTTTATGCTAAGAATAATACAGAGGAGAATATATCATATATATATATACCATATGAATATATATGATATGTGACTATATCATATATATATGATACCATATATAGCTTATATATATCAAAAAATAATAGAGGAGAATATATCATATATATATATATATAATTGTTATTATGTGCCGCCCAGTCACCTGCGACTCATAGAGACTCAGTGTACAATAGCTCTGAAGCCTGCCCTGGCGTAGGCCGTTCTCATTGACTCCGAAACAGCTACTTCCATTGCCCCAGTTACTGTATCAATCCATCCTATCTGCGGTTTTTCTCTCCTGCGCTGTCTCTCTCCACCCTTCCGAGAACGATGTCATTCTCCAAGGATTGGTTCCTCCTGGCTACGTGGCCAGGAGACAGAGCTTCAAACCCTAGCCTCCAAGGAGAAATTTGGTTTCACCCTCTCCAAGGCAGACCTCTTTGTTTTCTTGGTGGTCCATGATAAGTTCAAACACATTGGAGGGTAAACTGAGATGGTTCCAAAACCACAGCAATGAGAGCATTATGCTGCGTGAACTCAGTCCCACAAGGACAAATACTGTATACAACCATTATTGCAGAATAAGTATAAGGATCCTAAGGGGGCGAAGGGTGGAAATAGAGGGATGAAAATGTGCAGGGGAAGGGGATTTACAGGGGGTGGTACAATTTGATGGGTTGGGGATGAGGGAAATTGGAAGAATCTGTTCTGGAAAACAATGTATTCTATTTTTGTAAATAAACTAGAATAATAATAATAATAATACTCATTCGACATCCTCTTCTCCCAAATTTTGAGCACAATGCAGAGCAACTCTTCTTTTTCTCATCTATTTACTAAGTTTACTCTCCTGGGAGAGAGCTATCTTACCTACTCTACAAGTATGATATAAAAAATTAGTAAATCAGTTTCATGAAATCCATTCTGACTCCTGGCGAGTTTACATCATTAAAAATCCCCTGTGTTTTCGAAGCATTTTCTTAACCTCAGCAGGAAGACAAATTTACATTACACTGTTTCCAGTTTGCACTAAAGAAATTCATTGAGCGCCCTCTTCCTTTCGTCTATCATCTTGGCCCTGTGCAAGCATTCATCTATAAAACCCTGAGATAACTGCTCCTTGAGAGAATGAGCAGACTGAAGTTCAAACCACCAGGTTTGGGTGCTTCCTAACTGATGGCACACTGATGTGCAAGGACTTGGCCCTACATCTCCAGTATTTTTTCAGACAACGCACTCCCATTGGCGTGACGTTGAAATATGATGCTTCGGACACAGATGCTTGCGTCTCTCAGACCCTCACATCACTTTCCGACAGCTGGCAGAAAAAGCAGTCGGCTCCAAGACTTTAGAGGAGAATCCAGGGCGGATTTCTTAACCGCAGGTCCAGTTTGGGACCGAGGCGCCCAGCGCACCTAATAGGGGTGGGGTCGCATGCGCAATAGAGGGATAACCTCAGCGGTGGCACATTGCTAGGCAACGGTGGCCAACATTGGCGCGCTTCGCGCGGGTGGTGATGGGATTGCGCCGAAGGATTCTGAGGACCGTTTCCTGGGAAAACGGTGGGAGAACGAAGGCGAGGATTTGGCGGCTGCGTCTGTACTACTAGAATTAAGGATTGAAGGGAAACGAAAAGAAGTAGGCCAAAGGGCAGGCGTTATGCGAGCCAAAAATAGAGACTACAGGGTGGGAAAGAGCGACTGTAGTGCACGGAATAGCAGAGGGAAGCTGACATAACTTCTCAAAATAAGAAACTCAGCAACTCATTGCTGTCGAGTCGGAGCCGACTCAGCTCACGCACACAGAGAGACAGAGTTCCAGGTTGTATGATCTGGAGGGATTACTTCGAAATTTACAAATTTCTACAATCTGTCATGAAATCTGCTTTTTTCCAAGTCTAACTAACAAGTCAGTTTGAAGTGCCAATATTAGTCCATAAAGAATTGCTCTACTAACTCAAAGCTCTCCCTTCCCAGGCGATTGGAATCCACCAGAGAGAAAGGTGGGCATTCTGTTTCCATGCGCTTTACACCTTCCGAAAACCATTGGAGGGTCGGCTTTGGGTCTATTCCGAATGCACATCAATGAGTTTTGAGTGAATAATTTCTTGTAAGAATATTATTTTGTGGCGTTTAATAATAAGTTTAAAGTCTCGGTGAGATTGACATGTTTTATGTACCTCAATTTAAATAGGCTGTAGTTATTTAATAGAGACATTGTTACCCTTGTGAGTAGACAAATGGTGCAAATTCATGATGGCCTAAAAACTATAACGTACCTAAAATCCTTAATTTCTAGAATCCGATGCTACCCACTCATTGCTAAAAGTGGATTGAAGTCCAACTGTATAAGATTTTAGAAGAATTTTAGTAATGCAGTGGTAGGAATTTTTTTCAGCTCTGGATCATAAATGTAATTTCATTTTTAAAAATGCATAACAAATTAAAAAGTCATGAAAGATGAATGTGTGTAGAATTATAATTTTAGAAGTGATATCCTGTGTGCTGGTATTTTCAGTTACTATGTTTATTCATTGTGGTGTATTGGAAAAATTGGTAATTGGTAGCTTTAACATCACAGTAATAATTTTTCTACCAAGTTCTACCTTTTGAAACTAGTGTTCATACTACAGCTTAAGAGTTTAAGAATATAAAGCCTTTAATTTTACCCCTTCATATTGGATAAAAATACCATGAAGTTTTTCCTTGCTTTGTTCACACAGCAGCCTTCTGGTCAAGGTATGGGTTTCACATGAGCACAATTAAGTGCTCTAAGACTCCGACTTCTCCCAATATCATCCAGTTACTGTCCACACAGTCAGATGAATTTGCATAATCAATAAAGCACACTGTTCTGGTAAAATAGACACTGTTCTGGTATTCTTTACTTTCAGGCAGGATCCATCTGGCATCAGCAATGATATCCCTATTGCCACAGCCTCTTCTAAATCCTACCTGAACTTCTGGCAGTTCCCTATCCATGTATTGTTCTAGACATTTTTGAATGATATAATAGCAGTATTTTGCTTCACATTCAGATCACTTTTCTTGTGAATGGGAATAACTCCAATCCTCAGGACAGACAGTTGTCCTCCAAATATCCTGTCACAGACCAGTGGGCGCATCCAAGGCTGAGCCCGTTAATTGAAACAAGTCAATTGGTACCCTATCAATTCCTAGGGCTTTATATTTTGCCATTGCTTTCAGTGCTTCTACTTCCTCCTTCATTGCCATTGGCTCTTGGTCATAATGGTACTTCCTGAAATATTGTAGTGTCATTCAGTTCATTTTGGTACAGTGATTCTATGTCATCCCTCCATCTTCTTTTGATGCTTTCTGGATCATTCACTCCATTGCCCATGTTGTTATATGTCAATGAGTTGCTTACAACTCATAGCTGCCTTATCCTGTGCTAATCTCATTATCTCCAACACAACTACCCCCATTTTCCAACTCACTGAATCAATCCATTCATCGAGTTTCTTCATCTCTTGTGCTGTCCCTTCACCTTGCCACGCATGATGTCCCTTTCTAAGGACTGGTTCCTTCTTACAAAATGTCAGAGTATGTCAGACGAAGCTTCAGAATCCTTGCCTCCAAGGACCAGCCTGGTTTCACCCTCTCTAGGAAGAACCTGTTTGCTCTTCTAGCAGTCTATTGTATATTCAATACTCTTCTCTAGTACCACAGCTTAAAGGCATCAATTCTTCTTCTATAATCCCTAGTCATTGTCCAGCTTTCTTACACAGAGCAAGTTATTGCAAAGACCATAGTCTGAATCAGTTGCACCTTAGTCTCCAGACTGACATCATTGCTCTTCAGTACTTTGGAGAGGTCTCTGACAGTAGACTTTCCCAATGCAATTCATCTTTTCATTTTCTGGTTGTTAATACCAAGAGTGTTGGTTGTGGAATCAAGTAAACTGAAGCTGTTAACAATCTCAGTCTCTTCATGTTCATGGTCTGTTACAGTGCTACTAATCATCCAAGTGATGAGAATCTTTGTTTTCTTCATGTTTATCTTCAATCCATATTTGAAGGCTGCACTCCTTGACCTTCTACAACAAGGGCTTCAGGTCCTCCTCATTTTCAGCAATCAGGGTTGCATCATCTGCAGTAACACAGATTGTTGATGAGTCTTCCTCCAATCCTGATGCCACATTTCTCCTCATAGAACCCAGCCTCCCAGATAATCTGTCATGCATATAGATTGAAAATGTATGGAGATAGGACACGTCCTTGGCTTACACCCTTCCCAATTTTGAATCATGCAGTGTTTCCTTGTTCTCTTCTGACAACTGCCTCCTTGTCCAAGTATTTAGATTTTGCATAAGCACTATCAAGTGTTCTGGGATTCCCATTCTTCTTAGAGTTAGCCCCAATTTGTTGTGATCCACACAAATGCCTTTGCACAGTCCATGAAACACAGATAGATAATCCTCTCATACTCTGCTTTCTGGCAAGATCCATCTAGCATTAGTTATAATGTTCCTAGTGCCATGGCCTCTTTTAAACCCAGCCTTCACTTCTGGCAGTTCTCTGTTGATGTGCCGTTCCAGTTGTTTTTATATAATTTTTTCAGCAGACTCTTGCTTGCATATGATATTGGTGATACCGTTCAATAATTTCCACTCTCTCTTGGGTCACCGTTCTTTGGAATGGGAACAAATATAGATATCTTCCAGTCAGTTGGCCAGGTGTTTTTTCCTAATCTCAGCTTGAGAAATGCAGAGTGAGTTCTCCCCTTTTTATTCTTTCATTCCAGCTCTCTGCACATTCGATTATAATAACTTTTTCTTTGTCCTCTTCAGCTGCCTTTTGAAATCTTCTGTTCAGCTGTCTTCCTTTGGCATATCCCCTTTGTTTTAGCTTCTCAATGCTCTAGTGTAATTTTTAGAGTCTCTCCTGATATCCATGTTGGTTTTTTTCTTTTAATTTGTTTTTTTAATCAAGGAGAGGGTATGTCAGTTGTTTTCTCTCTCCATACCTATACAGTTTGTATGCTGAACAAATTATTTGAAAATCTGGACTCTATGAGAAATGTGGCATCAGGATTTGAGAGAAACTCATCAATAACCTGCATTATGCAGATGACAAAACCTTACTTGCTGAAAGTGAGGAGGACTTGAAGTACTTGTTGAAGAAAATCAAGGACTGCAACCTTCAATATGAATTGCATATCAAAAAGACAAAGATTCTTAACACTGGGCCAACAAGCATTATCAGATGAATGGAGAAGAGATTGAAACTGTCAACAACAACAACTTGCTTGAATCCACAATTAACACCACTGATACGAGCAATCAGGAAGTAAGGAGACACATTGCTCTGGAAAAGTGTGCAGTTAGGGACCTCTCCAAACTATTGAGGAGTAATGATGTCAGTTTGAGGACTAAGGTACACCTGTCAGGCCATAATCTTTCTACTCACTTGCTATGCATCTGAGAGTTGGGCAATGAATAAGAATTACAGAAGAAGAATTGATACCTTTGAGCTGTGGTGTTGGAGAGGAGTACTGAACATACCATGGATGGCGAGAAGAACAAACAAATATGTCTTGGAGAGAGTGCAGCTGTAGTGCTCTTTGGCATCAAAGATGTTGAAGCTTCACCTCACATACTTTGGGCATGTTACTAGGAGGGGCTATTGCTTGGAGAGGGACATGATGCTTGTCCGGGTGGAGGGTCAGCAAAGGAGAAGAAGACTCTTGGCCAGGGGGATTTACACAGTTACTGCTGCAGTGGCTCTAGTGTGTAAGAAAGAGTGAGGATGGCACAAGATAGGACAGGGTTCATATCTGTTGTTTATAGGGTCACTATGAGTTGTACTTGACTAGACAGCACCTATGAATAAAAACTAACATTGGACAAAGATTTAAGTATATAATGTTTCCAATTGCCACTAAATATATATAATCTTGAAAAATCTATGTAACCATTGGATATGATTTTGCATCAATAAAATGAAGTTGAATGAGATATCTGAAAAGGATTTTCCAACTCTCCACTATACAGGTTTAAAGTGGCACAATTTTCAAAGCTCTTGATAGAATCATTAAGGCTTATGATGTAGAACCTTGAGATACAATTCTATTTAAAGATACATACAAGTATTAAGACTTTTTTATGTCCCAGCTTATAGGAAATTTGCAAGTAAGATTTCATATAATATTTTTACAAATGAAATATTTTCTATCATTTCTTCAACTTAGTATGTCTTAATGAAATACTGTCAAAACCATTTTTCAGACATTTCTTGATGACAGAATTGAAAAGGGACATCATAAAGCAGTTCTAAAAAAACCAACAAACTGTTGTTCTAAAGTATTTTAGCAGAGATCCATATTCTCATTCCTAAGAAAGGTAATCCAACAGAGTATGGAAATTATCTAACAATATCATACATATCACATGCAAGTAAATATTACTGAATATAACAAAGACCAGCTAGGACAGTATAGAGAACTTCCAGAAATTGAAGCTTGGTTTAGAAGAGACCATGGCACCCGGGATAGCATGATGTCAGATGGATCTTGGCAGAAAGCAAAGAATAATAGAATAATGTCTTATTTGTGTTTTATTAACATATATTAACATAACAAAGCAAGTTGTCACCCCAAAAAAGTGACACAGTATCAATTGATTTCCTGAAGCCAGAAACTCTGATAAAACTTTCTAACAAAGAATTAATTAAAAAAAAAACTGAATATTTTCAATGTGTAAAAGACAAGCCTGAAGAATTATGGTACACTGCAAGCAAAAACTAGGTGGAGCTTGAAAAAATAATCCAAGACAGATAAATGCAGATAAAACAAATGAGGCATTAGAAGCTCTAAAAAAAAAAAAAAACCCACGAAAAACAAGAAACCACAACCCAAAATATGAGGACCAATGTTTCAGATGCTGTCAACAAGATGGAGGGCTGAAGAGATGGAACACAGAACCAGTGAGATAGAAGATAGAATTGTCACCATTGATCTGCTATGTTGTTGTTGTTGTTATGTGCCGTCGAGTCACTTGAGACTCATAGCGACCCTATGTACAACAGCCCTAAACTCCGCTCTGTCCTGTGCCAATTGCACTGTCTCTGACACTCCCATCCCAATTGTCCCAGTCACTGAATCAGTCCACCTCATAGAGGGCCTTCCTCTCCTGCGCTGTCCCTCCACCCTCCCAAGCATGATGTCCCTCTCCAAGGACCAGTCTCTCCTCACAACATGTCCAAAGTGTGTTAGACGGAGCCTCAGAATCCTTGCCTCCAAGGAGCCACCCGGTTTAACCCTTTCCAGCACAAATCTGTTTGTTTTCCTGGCAGTCCATGGTATTCACAATACTCTTCTCCAGCACCACAGCTCAAAGGCATCAATTCTCCTTCTATCCTCCTTGGTCATTGTCCAACTCTCTGATGCATAACAGGTGATTGCGAAGACCATGGCCTGTATCAGACACACCTTAGTCTCCAAAGAGATACCATCGCTCTTCAGCACTTTGGAGAGGTCCCTAACAGCAGACATTCCCAAGGCAATACGCCTTTTAATTTCCTGGCTGCTGGTGCCAAGACTGTTGACTACAAGCAAACTAAAGCTGTGTACAATCTCAATCTCTTCACCATCCATCCTTATGCTGCCAATTTGTCCAGTGGTGAGAATCTTTGTCTTCTTGACATTGAGCCTCAATCCATATTGGAGGCTGCAGTCCTTGACACTCTGCAGCAGGCGCTTCAGGTCCTCTTCAGTTTCAGCAAGCAGGGTTGTGTCATCCGCATAACGCAGATTGTTGATAAATCGTCCACCAATCTTGACCCCACATTTCTCCTCATAGAGCCCAGCCTCCCGAAAGCAGAATAAAAAAGGAAGGGAAAAGAAGAAAACCTAAGAATAATGTGGGACACCATCAAGAGACATAACATTTGCATAATTGGAATCCCAGAACAGGAAAAAGCAAGTAAAGGCACCAAAAAAGTTTTGGAAAAACACTAGAAGAAAACTTGCAAGGAATAATGAAGAACAGGAGAATATGTATAATTAAGAAGCTGGGAGAATGTCATATAGAATAGACTCAAAAGAAAAACACCAAAACATATCATAGTTAAACATGCCAGAACCAAATATAAGGAGAGAATTCTGAAAGCAGCAAGGGAAAAACAAAGAGTAAACTATAAGGGAGAGCAAATAAGATTAAGTGCTAATTTCTTAGCAGAAATCATGCAAAGAACACAACTGTCAACCAAGAATATTATGCCCATCAAGATTGTCCATCAAATATGAAGGAGAAATCAAGATAGTCCCAGAAAAACAGAACGTAAGGGAGTTACTAAGAAACAAGACCAGCATTGCAAGAAACACTCAAGAGACTCCTTCTTATGGAGGGGCCACAGAAAGTAACTAACAACACCACCTAAAAGAACTCGGCAAAATGATAACAACGAAAACTTGCCTCTCAATAATCACACTAAATGTATCTGGCTTAAATGCACCACTGCAGAGAAAAAGCAGATTGGATAAAAACCAAAATCCATCAACATGCTGTCTGCAAGAGACACACCTGAAAAATGAAGATAAAGACTACAAATAAAAGGGCAAATGGCAACCAGATAAAAGCAAGAGTGGCAATATTAATTTCCAATAAAATAGATTTCAATGCAAAAACCATCATAAAGCACAAGGAAGGACCCTACTTAATGACGAAGGTGTCAGTAAAAAAAGAAGATATAATAATGATAAATATCTATGCAGCAATTGAAAGACCCGCAAAAGATATAAAACAAGCATTAACAAAACTGGAAAAGAAAATAGGCAACACTACTATAGTAATTGGAGATGTCAGTACTCCACTCTCAAGAAAAGATGGAACTTCCAGAAAGGCACTCAACAAAGATGCTGAAGAATTTAACCACAATATAAACCAACTCAATCTCACAGATACTTATAAGCTAATGCACCCCAAAAAAGCACAGTGTACCTTCTCCAGAATAGATCACATTTCAGGACATAAGGCAAGTGTCAATAAATTTGAAAGCATAGAAATAATACAGAACATCTTCTCAGACCACAATACTACAAAATTAGAAATTAATAAGAGGATAAAGGAAAAAAAAAACCATACATCTGGAAGTTGAACAACACCTTGCTTGAACATGCATGGGTACTAGAAGAAATAAAAAATGAAATTAAAAATTATTGAAACAAATGACAATAAAAACACAACTTACCAAAACCTCTGGGAAATAGCAATAGCAGTAATTAGAGGTCAATTTATAGCAATAAGGACACACATGAAAAAGATAGGAAAAATTCTCTAAACCAAACCAACATCTCCAACAAATTGAAAAAGAACTGCAAGGAAACCTGACACACTCCCCAAAATCTGTAATTATTAAAAAATAGTGCGGAAATGAATAGAAAAGAGAAAAACAATTGAAACCATCAACAAAACCAGGAGTAGGTTCTTTGAAAAGGTCAATAAAAATCTACAAACCACTAGCAAAACTAAGAAAAGAAGGAAAAGACACAATCCTAATTAGGGATGAAACAGGTAATGTCACAATGGAACCAACTAAAATTAAAAGGTTAACAATGGAATATTACAAAAAAGTATACTGTATACTCAAACAAATATGAAAACCTAGGGAAATGAGCAAATACCTAGAAAGTCACACCCTATCTAAACTGGTACAAACCAAAATGGAACACTTGAACAGACCCATTACAAAAGAAGAGCCTTGGACCAGATGGTTTTGCAAGTGAATTTTATCAAACATTCACAGAAGAACTGTCACCAAATCTGTATAAATATTTCAGAAAATAGAAGGAGTTCTTACAGACTCATTTTATGAAGCAAACATATCCTTAATACCAAAACTATGACACCACCAAAATAGAAAAGGCCAGTAAGTCTCAGGAACATAGATGCAAAAATCCTGAATAAAATACTGGCCAATAGAATCCAACAATACAGTAAAAAAAAATAATACACACACACACACACACCAAGGGGGATTCCTAAAAGGTATGGAAGCATGGTTCAACATAAGAAAAAGAATCAGTGTAATTCATCACATTAACAAAACAAAGAACAAGAACCATATGATCCTGTCAGTTGATGAAAGACCTTTGACAAAATACAACACCCTTTCCTGATTAAAACACTCAACAAAATAGGAATAGAAGGGAACTTCCTCAACATAGTAAAAAGTATATATGCAAACCCAAGAGCCAGCGTTGTTCTCAGTGGAGAGAAGTTAAAGACATTCCCCTTGAGACTAGGAACCAGGCAAGGATGCTCACTATCACCTCTCCTATTCAATATTGTATTAGAAATCTTTGCAGTAGCATTAATACAAGAGAAGTAAAATAAGAGGTATTCAGATTGTTAAAGATGAGGTAAAATTATCTGTCTAGGCAGATGACATGGTACTAAGAAAATCCTAAAGACTCAGCAAGAAAACTACTGGACATAGTTGACCAATTCAAAGTATCAGGATACAAGATCAACATACAAAAATCAATTGGATTTCTCTACAGTGACAAGGAGAATATAGAACTGGAGCTAAGAAAAACAATACCCATCCCAATAGCTTACCACAAGATTAAATACTTGGGAGTAAATCTAACCAGACGCACAAAATACTTATTCAAAGAAAATTACAAAACATTACTACAAGAAACAAACAAAAAAAAAAGACCTGGAGAAATGGAAGAATATACTTTGCTCATGGATAAGAAGACTCAATATTGTGAAAAATGGCAGTTCTACCAAAGGCTATCTACATATTCAATGCAATCCCAATATAAATACCAATTCCATTCTTTATTTTTTTACCAATTCCATTCTTCAATGATATGGAAATGCAATCTCCAATTTCATTTGGAATGCAAAGAGACCCCAAATAAGCAAAGCACTCCTTAAAAAGAGAAACAAGGTAGGAGGCATCTCAATCCCTGATTTTAAATCCTACTACACTGCTGTGATGGTTAAAACAGCGTAATACTGTTACAGTGACAGACACAGATCAATGGAATAGAATTGAGAACCGAGATTTCAGCCCATCTACTTATGGTCAACTAATTTTTGACAAGGCAATGGAATCAGTTAAGTGGGAAAATGACAATCTTTTTAATAAATGGTGTTGGCAAAATTGGAAAAACATCTGCAAAAAACTCAAACAAGACCAACTAATGTGGATCAAGGACCTAAGACTAAAACCAAGGACTATAAACCTCATTAGAGAAAAGCTTAGAAGAACTCTATAAGCAGTAATCCACAACTTGAACAGTCTTCCAAACATTCTGAAAAATCTACAACCTGGAAAGGATAAAACAGATGAATGAGACCTTCTAAGAATCAAATCCTTATGCACAGCCAAAAACTTCTCCAACAGGGTAAAAAGGCACACCACAGACTGGGGAAAAAAAATATTTGGTAATGACATGTCTGATAAGGGACTTACATCTAAAATTTATAGAATACTTGAACACCAAAACAAGATAAAGGTAAACAACCCAATTGAAAAATGGCACAGGATATGAACAGACCTTTCACCAAAGACATTCAGATGGTGAACAAACACATGAAGCAATGTTCATAATCCCCAGCCCTAAGAGATGCAAATCAAAACAACTATGAGATTTCATCTCGCCCCAGTAATAATAACAAAATTTAACAGAGTTGTAAGCAACAGATATAGGCAAAGTTGTGGAGAGACTGGAACCCTTATTCACTGTTGGTGGGAGTGTAAAATGGTGCAACCACTATGGAAGGCTGTATGGCTCTTTCTTAAAAAGTTGGAAATAGAAATACCATTTGAACCAGCAATTCCACTACTGGGAGTATACCCTAAAGAAATCAGAACTGCCACCCAAGCAGGTATATGCACATCCATGTTTATTGCTCCTTTGTTCACAATAGCGAAGAGTTTGAAACAGCCCAAATGCCCATCAACAAATGAACGGATAGAGAAGCTGTGGTATAGTCACACAATGGAATATTATACAGCTCTGACAAAGAACTCATGAAATATACAAAATGGGTAACCATGAAGGACATTATACTGTGTGAAATATCTCAGTCACAAAAAGACAAATACTGGATAATACCACTGTTCTAGAACAGGACTAATATGGGGATTGGGGGAAATGAAGAAAAGAGATAAATAATGTACACAGTGTTGAAACAGATGGAGAGAACTGTATAAAAGGAACATATGAATAAACATTATTGGCATGACAAGAGTCTAGAATAAGTGGTCCAGGGTGGGGGGAAGACTGTATAACAATGAAAGAACTTTTTTCAAAGGAAAAAAGTGAACTGGGTGCGAGAGTGGACAAGGAGGAAAATGTGCAATAATGAATGAATGGAAATTTAAAAAAAAGAATATGTTCAAACCTATTAATACCAAATAAAGTATATATTTCCTAAAAAAAACCCAACTGTGCCATTTTCATGTTATAGTCTTTCCTATCCCTTGCTGTGCATCTGTGATCTGAACAATGAATAAGGATGGCAGAAAAATGTATGCCTTTGGGTTGTGGTGTTGGATATCCATTCCATGAGCTGTCAAAAGAATATAGAGATACGTCCTGGAGAAAGTATAGCAAGAATGCTCCTTGAAGGCAAATATGATAACACTTCGTCCCACATTCTTTGGGCCTGTTGCTAGGAGAAACTATCATTTATAGAGGAATAGCTTGGAAAGGTGGAGGGAGGGCAAAAAGAAGCAGCACCTCAATGATAGGGAGTGACCCAGTGACTGTAGCAGTGTTTCAGAGATTGTGAAGATGGCACAGGATAGGATAGAATTCAGATCTGTTCCTAGGGTTCCTATGAGTTGTTCTCAACTCGACAATTCCTAACCACAACAAGGATTATTAATATCACATCCAAGTAAAATATTGCTGAAGATTATTCCAAAACAGCTAAATTATTCCATAACAGCTAGAATCAATACAGTACTGTGTTCTGCTATCCCAAAGGTGTGTGGTTCGAATCCACCAGATGCTCCAACGGAGGAGAGGCAATCTTCTCCTGTGTCAATTGGATCCAATTTGACAGCACACAGCAAATTTAAAAAAAACAAACAAACACAACTTTTTAAAAAATAATAAAACAGTACTTACTGACATTCAGGCTGGATTTAGAGGAAGCTGTGGCACAAAGGATATCATTGTTGATGCCAGACATATTTTGGTTGAAAGTGGATAATGCCAAAAGGATATATACTTGTATTTTATTGATTACATGAAGACATTTGACAGTATGTATCAGAGCAAATTATGACTGACATTGGAAAAATCTGCTGTCAGTGACCCGTCCAAAGTGCTGAAAAAAAATGATAGAAATTTGAAGACAAAGGTGCACCTAATCCAAACTACAATCTTTTCAGTTAATTACTATGCATCTGAAAGTCAGTAGATAAGAATGACAGAAGAATCGATGACACTGAGTTGTGGTATTGAAGAGTTCTGAATATCCCATGGACTTCTAAAACGACAAACAAATATGTCTTGGAAAAGGTGCAGCCAGGGTGTTCCTTGTAAGCAAGGACAGTAAAACTTTATCTCACATATTTGGGCATGTTGTTCAGGAAAGAGGAGAGAGTCTTTGGAAAAAGACATCCAGCTTGGAAAGTTGGATGGTTATTGAAGGAGAGGAAGACCTTCAGCAAGATGATTGACACAGTGACTCTATCAGTAGATTTGGGTAATTCTGATATTATCAGGACGGCCCAAGATAGGGCAGAGCTCATAGGGTTGCTATGAGTCATAGTTGACTCTATGGCATTTAACAATAACATCTTTTTCCTCTTGTTATTGTTGTGTGCCATGGAGTTGATTCCAAACTACATTGATGCTATAGGACAAAGCAGAACTAACCTATGGGGTTGCCAAGGCTATAAAAATAAATCTTTATGGAAGCAGACTGACACATCTTTATTCTATGGAACAGATAATGAATTTGAACTGCTAACCTTTTAGTTAGTAGCAAAGTTCTTAGCCTTTGAACCACTAAAGGCTTTTTTTCTTCCTCTTACTACTTGAATCTCTTGTAAATTTGCTTCTGTCAATCTTACTTTTCTCTCTAAAATGTAGACACTTTTAGGATGTTTATTCTCTCTGTTATACTGATTTAAAGCAAATTTTCATTTTTAGAACGTAATTTTTCATTTATTCCTTCCCATACTTACAACTGTTTTATTGTTGCTGTGTGCTGTCAAATCAATTCTTATTCACAGCAACCCTGTGAGCAGATCAGAACCTTACTCTATCCTGAGCTGTCTTCATGATCACTACCATGTTTGAGCCCATTGTTAATTGTCACTATGTCAATCTATCTGGAGAGTCTTCATCTAGTTTGCTGACCCTCTGCTTTTCCCAGCATGCTGTCTTTTTCTAAGTATTAGCGCCTCCTGACAACATGCTCCAAGTATACGTTCAGTTCTTGTTATGTGACATGGCGTTAGAACCAAGTCATTGCTGCCCCTCTGGTGGGTTTTCAGAGGCAATAAATCACACAGGAGTAAGTTGCCTAAGCAAGCTGGTAGATTTGCAGTTACCACTAACCCAGAAGAGAGTCTTAATTTTAATTTCAAGATTACTTCAGTAAATCTCTGTTTCTCCCCACTGCAGTATAGGTGGACTCTCTATATAAAAATCACTCTCTCTAAAAACTAAAAGGAGCCATTCCAAATTCTTTGCGGGATATTTGAATAAAAATGACCATTTACAGATTTCTCTTGTGTTAAAGGTCTCATTTTAGATACTCTGCAAAGTTTGCCTTATTTAATAATCCTCATCATAATTCTGCAAGGTTATTACCCACATTTTATATATGAGAAAACTGGCATTGAAGGATGTTAAGTATTGCCTGTCCTCCATATCCTATTTCTCTGTTCAGGATTGATTTAATTTAGTCACTATTCCTTTTCTATGTGAAGTTCTTCATTGTTCCCTCTCTATTCTAATAAACATATGATGCTGTTTTCTTAGCAAAATGCCTTTGCTTTTTCTGTACCTGTCGCGTGGCATATCCATTGCCCTGTCTTCATCCTTCAAATCCCAGTTTAAAAGTCATGTCTTAAAGTTTTTAACTTGTTTATGTGCTGATCTTTTAGCCTGAAATTTAATATACATTATATTAATGTAAAGAATATGCCTGTCATCTTAATCATTAATTCATGGCTAAAGCACTCATGTTTTATGTACAAAGAGTTCTACTAGTTCAGTTGTTAAGTTCTTGGCAGTTAACTGAGGTCAGTGGTTCAAACCCACCTGTGGCTCTATGGGAAAAAGACCTGGTGATCTGCTTCTATAAAGATGATAGTTCACAAAAAAAAAAAAAAGAAGAAAAAAGATTATAGTTCAGGAAAACCTTTGAGACAGTTCTGCTTTGCCCCATAGGCCCTCTTTGAGTCAAAATCACTAAAGCAAAAACAAGATTCAACCTTGACTTATTCAAGAAGCTGAACTCTATAAGAAGTATGTGGCATCAGGATTGGAAGAAGACTCATCAATAACCTTACTTGCTGAAAGGGGAGACACTTGAAACACCTGCTGCAGAAGATCAAAGAGATGGATTTCATCTCAGGATCAAGAAAACAAAATTTCTCACCACTAGACCAATAGGCAACAACATGATAGAGGGAGAAAAGATTGAAATCATCTATTTATTCTTACTTGGATCCACAATCAACACCCTTGGTATCAGCAACCAGGAAATCAGGAAATGTATTGAATTGGACAAGTATCTCTCCAAATTACTTAAGAACAGTGATGTTAGTTAGAGGACTAAGGTATGCCTGATTCAAGACATGGCCTTTTCACTCATTTGCTATGCATCTGAGAGCTGGACAATGAATAAGGATAAAAGAAGAAAAATCAATGGCTTTAAACTGTGGTGCTGGAGAAGAGTATTGAATACTCAATTGACTGCCAAAAGAACACAGATGTTCTGGAGAAGATGTAGCCTTAGAAGGTACTGGATGTTCTGGAGAAGATACTCCTTAGAGGCAAGGACGGCAAAGTTTTATTTCACATACTTTGGGCATATTCTCAGGAGGATCTCTTCCTTGGAAAAGGATATCATGCTTGGAAAGGCGGGGGTCAGCTAAAGATAGGAAAACTCTCAACAAAATGGATTGACACAGTGACTACAGCAGTAGACTCAAATGTCTTAGACATGATGAGGATGGCACAGATAGGGCAAGGTTCAGATAAACTTTTCATTAGGGTAACTATGAGTCATATGCAACTCAACGGCACAAAGCAACAGTAGTAAATGATAAATTGCTTGAGAGGGGGTGAATCAGGCCACATTTCTTTTGAATTCTTCCTCTTTCCTCTAAAATCTGAATATATAGCCTATACTAAACTGTAGTGAGCATTTCATTTGCTTGATTATTGACTATACTCATATTACATGTACTTATTCATTTACCACAGAATATATACATCCTAACTTTTATTTTCTGGTGACTATTTTTTATAGTAACATTAAAGGAACATAATGTGATGTGATGATGCGATGTTATAGCCAAGAAATACCATTTACTGGTGCAGCATGTTAAAAACCAAGGTACTCATCCTTTATTTTTATAAGTGCTCCCTTCATTTTAATAAAAATATTTTTTCATTTATTCTTTGAGAGGATAACAAACACTTTGCAAACTTACTTCAACTTGGAATTGTCAGCCGGAAAGGAAGGAGATACCAGATTCAGCTGGGGAGCCATGGGCAGCCTAAGGAGAAAAACAACCCACTCCAGCAGTTAATGCACACATAGCTGCATGGTCATTTTAATTTTGCACAGGGATTAAATTCCCCAATTCACAAAATATAATGTACATGTAAATGCCAAGCTCTCTCTTATAAACACAAACAAGATTTTCCTGGATACTAATTTAATTATTGTGAAACAGCATGTGTATAGACATGTATGGGTCTTAAAATAAATTTCTTCATAATGAATTTATTCATATTATAATTGTTGTTCTTGTGTACTTTGGAGTTGGAACTGACCCAGCCCATTTTCAGAGGCACTTTTTTAGGATATTGTCCATCTTTCTCCAGCAGAACAGCTGGTAGATTCAAATTGTGTGCCTTCAGAATTACAGTGCAGCTTCTTACCACCAGGCCACCAGAGTTCCCTGTTATTATAATAAAGACTACTATATAAATGAAAACATTTTACTATTTTAGCATAAATAGATTGAACTTAGGTAACAGTGTACTAAAGAATCCTTTATTGTATTTCGCCAAGTATATTATGGTTTAGTATTAGACACTTAGTTTTTCTTAAAATAATCTTCCTATGTAAGATTTTCTTAAATATGTTTTAGGTTCATTCATCAAAAAAAAATAATTTAGCAGTCACTGCAGTTGCTTTACAAGATCACCTTTTACATGATCTCCAACTTCACAATCTTTCAATAACAAATAATTCTAAGACAATGGAACAAAAGAAAGAGAACAAATCCAAATCACTAAAAAGGGATACAAAAGCAATTATAGACACTGGACTTAAAAGAAAAACCACACAGAGCCCCAGTGTGGAAGATCCAGAAAAAGAATATGTTCTTGATCCAAAACCTCCACCATTAACTTTAGGTAAGTTAATTTAGTCATTCTGCCTTACTAGAGTTAGTTAATCTAGTTGATATTAATTATGTAATTTTATGGTCGATGTCTTTTGATTTATAATGATTCAGAATGACATGTGTGCACTGACATTTAAAATATTGGGGACAATTTGAGCAAGATAACAGAATAGGAATTAAAAATAGAATAAAATAAGTATCAATTAGTCTAAAGGAGTTCTGATGTTCTAGGGTCTATATAAGTTCTGATGTTCTAGTGGATAGAGAGTTGCAATGCCAAACCAGAAGTGGGTGGTTCAAATCTACTAGCTGCTTTGCAGAAGGAAGATGGACTCTCCTCCTGTGTGTTTTTCAGCCTTTGAAAACTTACTGAAGGATCATCTATGAGTCTATTCTGACTTGATAGCAGTGAATGAGTTCATACTGGTAGATAGATATAGAGATAGATAGATATAGATGATAGACATAGATCATAGAGTATAGATGGAGAGAGAGATAGCTCAATGGCATTATAGATAGAGATGGCTCAATTGCAATTTAAAAAGAACAAAATCTTTTATAATTTTTTAAAAAGTCATTTCATTTAGGATTTTTTTACTATATTTCCCCCTCCCCCATATTTTGCTTCAATTTTCTTTTCATCTTGACCAGTTTTGGTAGAAATGTGTCTTTACAGAAAATGCATTGTGTTTCATACCTGGTATATTTTTTTGTTTTATTGGTAGTATGTCCTTATCTTTTCTTTTTTGTTGAGATTTTTTGTTGTTGTTGTTTTTTAATTGTTTTATTTCTGATTTTTTCCTTCAAAAATTAAATGCTTAGTTCATTTGTTCTCAAACCTTTTTCTTTTTTCTCCCCTCTGTTAATGATATTTAAAAGCCATAAATCTCACATACTACTACTGTTTTGACTCTACCTTGCAAACTGGAATCTAGTACATAGGCATTTGGCTCCTAGAAATATATTTAATTTTATTATATTTTTTTTCTCTTAAGTGAAGTTGTTGAGCCACGATATAGCTTTGTTTTCAGACATGAGTTTTCGAGAATTATTTTTAAAATTCTTTTACTATTGATACTTGAAAATACTTTTGAAATTTAAATTTTTTTATTAAAGCTACAAAAATAATGCAGAATTTCAGTAAATCTACTTCCCTCTAATGTTAATGCTTTGTATTATCATGGTGTATCTGTCAAAACTAAGAATTAAAAATGGCATGACACATAATGCTACTGTTATAAAATAAGACTATATGGGGTTTGAGGGAAAATGAAGAAAAGAGAGGATAGATAATGAGCACTGCATTGAAATGGAAGAGGAAAATAATTATCTAAAAGGATATATGATTAGGTATTATTTTCATGATAACAGACCAGAATAAGGGGTGCATAGCAAAGTGGACTGGGGCAGGTGAGGGTGGAAGGAAATTATGTAACAATCAAAGAATCTTTTTGGGGGGTAGGGAGGGAAATGTGGTGCAACAATGAATGAATAGAAATCCAAGTTTTCCGTAAACTTTCGTTAAAATATCAATTAAAAAGAAGAAAGGGGAGTGGAAATGGCATCACACACTACTCCAGACTTTATTTGGATCTCCCCAATCTCTGTTCTAGAATCCCATCCAGGAAACCATTTTACCTTTCACTGTCATGTGCTTTGGGTCTCCCCTAGTCTTTGCAGTGTCTCAGTCTTCGTTTTGAGGGGAAAAGTGTTTTTCCCAGAATTAGACTGTTTATGAGAAGCATACCAGAGAAGTAAAATGCCCTAGACATCAAATCATATTGGAGTACGTGATTGTCAGATCCCTTATTTCTGGTGATGTTAACCTTTATCACATGGTTGTAGTGTTTACTAGGTGTTTTCTTTGGTAAGTTTTTATTTCCCCTTTCCATAATCTAGTCTTTGAAAGCAAATCCTGGAGGGAGCAATGTCTATATATACTATTGGAAGATTGTTCTCTTTCCCCCAATGTATATATTCATTCAGTTTGGATGTATAAGTACGGACTTGTGTATATTTCTTTTATAGATTGGATTATAATAAAATACTGAAGCTGTTTGTTGCTCATTCACTCCTTTACTTTGTGTTTGAGCACTTTGTGTTTCTGCTTCTGCAGGATGCTCCAGAATTATCTCATTCTCTTGCCCCGGCACTAGAATCAGCTATTTCTAGAGAGAATGAGATTTTAAAACCAAAGTTTGAGCTCTTGACCTCTACCCCGCCTACCCAAAGGTTTTAGGATTGGTTGGTTGTTTCTGCTGTTGTAAAATTTCACAGTGGTGGGACTAAGTGTGATTATGTATTCATCTATCATTATGTGCATTTGGTAATCCCTCAAATTACAAACACATGTCCTTCACTACTAGGAAATGTTTTGAGTTCTTTCCTTTAAAACTTTTGCTATACATTTTCTCTGTACTTTCTCTGAAATATGTATTATTCACATTTCACATAATCTAAAACAATCGTTTAATTTTCTTATTTCTCCATCTCCTATTTTACCTTTTTGGGTTTTTTCCTTACCTTGTATGGGACTTTTTAGTCGATTTCCCCATAAAATTTTCTAATTTTCAAGAACTTTTTTTTTATTCTGAATGTTCTTTAGTCCTAACTTTCTGATATCATTTAATAAATAACATATTCTTGTCTGTCTCTGAAGATATTTAGTGCTGACACCATTTTATTCATTTCATGTCACTTTGAGGCTTTTGTGGATTAGTGAAAGCTGAGGTTCATGTCCCACTAGTGTTGTGCCCCAGTGTATTGTTGTTACTTTTTCAAAAGTCCTTATTTCCCTTTGGATTATAAGGTCTATAATTGACTCCAGCTAGATGTAATGTGGGTAATCAATGAGATTGAATCAAGGGCTTTATCCTAATGAAAATTATGAATTATAAGAATTTGGTAGCAAGGGAGCACAACTGATATGTATATTATAAAGGCTTCTGGTTTCAGACGCAGAATTAATTGGAATGAGACAATGCTAAAATTTGAAAGATATTACATGATAAATTATTAAGATTTAAGATCTTGGGCCAGTACATGTGAAACATTATTTTTCTTCAATTTTGCATCTATAAAATTGGATATTAATCTTTCTTGCCTTATAGAATTATTATGAAAATGAAGTCAGATATAAGAAAGTCCCTTGTAAATAAAAACAAAAGTATTATTATAAAGTACTATCACTGACTTCTATGGCTCCATTAAAAAAATTGTACTTTAAATGTTTTTAACTAGTCATATGTTATAAATGTATTGCTTTAATATTTGCAAAATAATGTCATTGAAATGTCATATCAGTGCCATATTTTTAAATCCATTTAACCCTTATTTTGTGTTATTTTAACTTTAGCACAGAAGTTGGGCCTATTTGAACCTCCTCCATTGCCACTATCAGCAGATGAATGGGAAAAAGTGAAACAAAGATCCATTACACAAGGTGATTCTATGCAGCCATGCCCTATCTGTAAAGAAGAGTTTGAACTTCATCCTCAGGTATTTAACACAAAGATTAAATAAATTAATTTCATTGAACTGTTTTATATTTATTAGATATTGGTAAGTGCTTCTTTTCCCCATT
>NW_006399810.1:9189459-9191189 GCF_000299155.1 Elephantulus edwardii
ATAAAACATTTAAATACTTATACTTACCTTGTTGTTTTTGTTGCTGTTGTTAAATGCCATTGAGTCATAGGGGACTCATAGTGACCCTATGAACGAAAGACTAAACACTTGTATAACTTTCATCCTTTCTCCAGGTTCATAGGGTTTCTGGAGACAAGCTACTTCAGAAATGGATGCCACTCCTGCTTCCAAGCTTGTTTGAATCAGGGAGCTCCACCATACCCTGTCCACCACGGGTAACCATTATTGCATTTAACACATCAGTGTCACCGTGTTCAGCATCACAGCAATCACAAGTTAACCTCTGTATAGAAAGTGGACAGACCAGGGCTATACGACCTAGAACAATGTTTGATTAAAAACAGCCTGAGGGCCATAGTTTAAAGCCACCCACCTTCGGCTTGGTAGCATCACTTTCTGTCCACTAGTCCAACTGAGCTCTCTTATTGTTGTTGTTGTTGTTGCTGTTAAGTGCCGTCGAGTCATAGGCGACTCATAGTGACCCTATGAACGAAAGACCTGAACCTACTGAGTTTAACGCGTTGCCGCAAATGACAGCAAAAAAAAAAATGTGTTTCTAAGCACGGTTGTCAATTTAAGTGTGTGGCAATGTTAAGAACCAGAATATGGTTCAAAGTCCATGAGCTCTGTCATCCCAAATTCCTCCATAATAATGCATTCTCATTGGCTCTCACCACCCAAAAATGCCCGTCTGGTAGCATTCTGCTGCTTCTTCAATCTCCTCCTATTCTGTTGCCACATGTTTCTTCAGAGTCTAACTTCTTCAATGATTTGTCCATCATATAGACTGAGTACACATGAAGGAAGGATATATATAAAAACAGAAGATGAATAAAGGCCTGAAGCCTTTCTTTTAACTATCATCATTTCTCCAAGTTTTTAGACTTTCCATAGGCATGTAGTTTAAGAAGTGGATGCCAGTCCTCCTCCTAAACCTGAATCAATCTGGAAGCTCCTACAAAAGCTGGCTATGATGGGTAGCCAGATATAGTGTTTGACACACTGATGGCCCAGTTGTCCACCATCACAGCAACTCTATATTATTTCAGTAGAGCAAATAGACAGACCTCTGCTGTACCACTCAAAAGAGTGTTCATCCAAAATCAATATTTGTCCCGAGGGCCATACAGTATTTCAAAATTCTAGCATGCCCAAATGCTGCCGGACTCTAACCAGAGACCCCCAATTCATCTGGCAAATCCCCTCTGCCAACACCCAGTTGGGACAAAAAGAAAGCCATAAATTAATTAATTAAAGTAGAAGACCTACACTTTCATTAAACAGTGCAAAATAATACTAATTCTCAAATACATAGTTTATACCAAAGAAATTCTTCCATTCTCCTTAACTGAAACAGTTGAAAAGTGAAAGAAGCAACGATTGTGAGAGTACAGTGAAGCACTTTTGATCTGGTGCAGACAGAAAGAAAATAAAAATAATTTGGGGGCTTTTTTAGTTGAAATCTTAGAAGAAAAGAAAAATCTGTATTTGATACTCTAAAGACTTTTTAGAGGAATCATTAGAATGAATGGGACCTTCTAAGAATCAAATCCCTATGCGCATCCAGAAACTTCTCTAACAGGGTAAAAAGGGAAGCCACAGACTGGGGAAAAGTGTTTGGTAATGACATGTCAGATAAGGGACTTATATCTAGAATTTATAAAATACTTGAGCACCACAACAAGATAAAGGTGAATAATCCAACTGAA
>NW_006399810.1:9192043-9198420 GCF_000299155.1 Elephantulus edwardii
GGGGGGGGGCAGGAAGAGGGGTGCAACAATGAATGAATGGAATTCCAAAATCTCTGTAGATGTTCATTGAAATAAAAATTAAAGAAATTTTAAAAAAGAAATGTAAAACCTTTTAATCTTTATTTGTGAAACTTTGCCATAGTAAGATGGTGGTATTACAGAGAGTGGAAATTATCAGACATTATCATTGATACCATGCACAAGCAAAATTCTACTTAAGATTATCCAGAAATGATTAGAACTGTAGATCAACAGAGAACTGCCATAGATAAAAGCTGCGTTTAGAAAAGGCTGTGGCACTAGGGACATCATGGCCAATATTAGATGGTTCATGGCCGGAAGCAAAGAGTTCCAAAAGAATGTCTGTGTTTCATTGACTCTGTAAAGACATCTGACTGTGTGGATCACAACAAATTGTGTCTAACCTTGAGAAGAATGGGGATCCAAGAACACTTGATTGTGCTCATGTGAAACCTGTACTTGGATCTGGAAGCAGTCGTCAGAACAGAGCAAAGAAACACTGTATGTTCAAAATCAGGAAAGGAATGAATCCGGGATGGCTCTTTTCTCCATGCCTTTACAGACAATATACAGAAGAGATCATTCTTGAAGCTGGACTTCATGAGAAAGAATGTGGCATCAGAATTAGAGGAAGACTCATCAACACCCTGCATTATGCAGATGACACATCTTGCTTGCTGAAACTAAGGAGGACCTGAAATGTTTGCTGCAGACTTCAATATGCATTGAAGCTCAACATCAAGATAACAAATTTTTTTTTAATTTTTGTGTGACTCTACCATCAAATCAGATCTGACTGGTACAGGAGGAGATTGTCCCCCCTTTTCCTGGCAGAGCATCTGGTGTATTCAAACCACGTGCCTCTGGGATTGTAGTTGCAGCTCCTTGCCACTAGGCCACCACAACTCCCCTCAAGAAAACAAAAATTTTAACCACATGGCCAATTGGCAGCAGCATGATAGATGGAGAAGTGATTGACATTGTTAACAATTTTATCTTGCTCAGCTCCAGAATCAGCAACAAGAGAATCAGAAGACAAATTGCATTAGGAAAATCTTTTGATCACCAGAATGCTAAAGAGAAACTATGTCAGTCAAGAGACAAAGGTGCACCAGATCCAGGCCTTGGTCTTTGCAGAAGAAGAATCGATGTCTTTGAGTTTTGGTGCCGGAGAAGAGTACTGAATATACCATGGACTGCCAAGAAAAAGAACAGGTCTATCCTGGAGAAAATAAAGCCAAGTTGTTCCTTGGAAGCAAGGATTTTGAAACTCTGTCTTACATAATTTAGGCATGTTGCAAAGAAAGAACAGTCCCTAGAGAAGGACATGATGCTTGGAAGGGTGGAGGGATGGTGCAAGAGAAAAAGACCCTAACTCAGATAAATTGACACAGTTACTTGGGTAATTGGAGTATTTATGTCAGAGACAGTGAGATTGGCTCAGGATAAGACAGTGTTCAGATCTATTTTGCGTATCATTGCTGTAAGTTGTTGTTGACTCAACAGCACATAACATTACAAGATGCATAATCTTTAATTTATGCCATAGGTTTTTCCTGTACATGTTTTGTCAGTTTAATTAATCTCCTGGAAGCTGGGGCCTCCTGAAACATGAGATATTTATATTCTTAGACCACATAGTGTTTTTTTGCTCTGTTTGCACAACAGCCTCTGGGGCTAGATCTAGATTTTGCATGAGCACAATTAAGTGTTCTGGGATTCCCGTGCCTTTCAATGTTAGCCATAGTTTATGATCCACACACTCAGATGTCTTTGCATAGTCAATAAAGCACAAAGAGACATTATTCTCGTATTCTCTGCTTTAAACTGGATCCATCTGATATAAGCAGTGATATTCCTGGTGCCACAACCTTTTCTAAATCCAGCTTGAACTTCTGGAATATCTCTGTTCTAGGCTGTTTTCAATGATCTTCAGCAGTATTTTGCTTGCATGTGGTAGTTGCTATTGTTCCAAAAATTTCTATGTTCTGTTGGATCACCTTTCTTGGGAATGGGAATAAATATGGCTCTCTTCCAGTCAATTGGCTAGACAGCTGTCTTCCAAATTTACAGACATAGACTGGTGAGTGCCTCCATTGCCGCATCTGTTAGTTGAAACATGTCAGTTGTTATCCCATTGATTCTTGGAACCTAATTTTTTTGCCAGTGCCTTTAGTGCAGCTTTGAACTTTTTCCTTTATTACCTTTGTCTCTTGATCATATGGTACTTTCTGAAATATTTCAGTGTTGGCGAGTTCTGTTTGGGACAGTGGCTCTGTGTATTCCTTGCATCATCTTTTGATGCTTCCTGAGTCATCCAGGAGTTTGAGTCTATAATATTGCAACTCGAGGTTTGAATTTGTTTTTAAGTTCTTTCAGCTTGCAAAATACTGGTCATCATTTCCCCTTTTTATTCTGCAATCAAAGTCTCTGCATATTTCGTTATAATACTTTACATTGTCTTCTCAAGCAGCCTTTGAAGGGTAAGCATTAATTAAGAAAAGTGTCTGTCATGGTTGTATTCTCTCTCCAGACCATCTTCAGTCTGTATGTTGAGAAAATTATTCGAGAAGCTTGACACTATGAAGAAGCATGTTCGATTCAGTGACTGGTGTAATCGGGGTGGGTTTGTCGGGCACAGTGAGATTAGCACAGGACAGAATAGGGTTTAGGGCTGTTGTGCATAGGGTCGCTGTTGAGTCACAAGCGACTTGACGGCACATAACAACAACAACATATATTCCAAATCTCAAAAATGACCTAATCTTACATATGTGAAATTGGGTATTTTGAAAAGGTTTTAGCCTTTCAGCTGCAGAATTATCACCTTTAATGTTGTTGTTTTTATGTGCCATCGAGTCGCTTGCGACTCATAGTGACCCTATGTACAACAGCCCTAAATTCTGCTCTGTCCTGTGCCAGTCGCACTGTCTCCCATACACCCATCCTGATTACCCCAGTCATTGAATCAGTCCACCTCGTAGAGGGTCTTCCCCTCCTGTGCTGTCCTTCCACCCTCCCAAGCATGATGTCCCTCTCCAAGGACCAGCCCCTCCTTACAACATGTCCAAGGTATGTCAGACAAAGCCTCAGAATCCTTGCCTCCAATGAGCAGCCCAGTTTAACCCTCTCCAGGATGAATCTGTTTTATTAACAGTCAATGGTACACTCAATACTCTTCTCCAGCACCACAGCTCAAAGGCATCAATTAATTCTCCTTCTATCCTCCCTGGTCATTGACTAACTCTCAGACGCATAGCAAATGATTGCAAAGACCACGGCCTGTATCAGACACAACTTAGTCGAGAGAGAAACACCATTACCCTTTAATAATGAAGCAAAAAATTAAATTACAAGGAATTTTTGGGCATAAAAACTTCTTTATTAATTATACTATAAATATCTTGGTTCAACATTGGGAAGGGCGTACGCCAGGGATGCATCCTATCTCCATACCTTTTCAACCTATATGCAGAACAGATTATCCGGGAGGCTGGGCTCTATGAGGAGAAATGTGGGGTCAAGATTGGTGGACGATTTATCAACAGTCTGCGTTATGCGGATGACACAACCCTGTTTGCTGAAACTGAAGAGGGCCTGAAGCTCCTGCTGCAGAGGGCAAGGACTGCAGCCTACAATATGGATTGAGGCTCAATGTCAAGAAGACAAAGATTCTCACCACTGGACAAATTGACAGCATCAGGATGGATGGTGAAGAGATTGAGATTGTACACAGCTTTAGTTTGCTTGGCTCCATAGTCAAGAGTCTTGGCACCAGCAGCCAGGAAATTAAAAGGCGCATTGCAATGGGAAAGTCTGCTGTTAGGGACCTCTCCAAAGTGCTGAAGAGCAATAGTGTCTCTTTGGAGACTAAGGTGCATCTGATACAGGCCATGGTCTTTGCAATCACTTGTTATGCATCAGAGAGTTGGACAATGACTAAGGAGGATAGAAGGAGAATTGATGCCTTTGAGCTGTGGTGCTGGAGAAGAGTATTGAGAATACCATGGACTGCTAGGAAAACAAACAGATTTGTCCTGGAGAGGGTTAAACCGGGGGGCTCCTTGGAGGCAAGGATTCTGAGGATCCGTCTAACATACTTTGGACGTGTTGTGAGGAGAGACCGGTCCTTAGAGAGGAACATCATGCTTGGGAGGGTGAAGGGACAGCACAGGAGAGGAAGGCCCTCTATGAGGTGGATTGATTCAGTGACTGGGGTAATTGGGATGGGAGTGTCAGAGACAGTGCAATTGGCACAGGACAGAGCAGAGTTTAGGGCTGTTGTACATAGGGTCACTATGAATCGCAAGCAACTCGACGGCACATAACAACAACAACTGGTAAGAAATTGCACAGCAATACCAAAGCTGTTCTGTTGAGTCCTCCAGCTGTTCTGCAGGATAAGAATAATTCATTTCCTCCCAGGAGATTTACTGCCTGTAAAAACCTGCTGGAGGATCAGCAGTGGGTTGGTTCCATATTGATGGCATACACCACCACCAACATAAATATTTAGCTTAATTACTTATATGAAGTATGAAAACTCAAATCTTGATATCTTGAGTGAATCAGGACGATAAATAGAAGGAATAACTAAAGCTAGGCGTTATTTTTTCAAAGGTCAATAATATTGACACATCTTTAGTTAGACAGGCAGAAAAAATGCAAATAATCAGTTAAAAATGCAAGCAGAGGCATTGCAAATGATCCAATAGAACTAAAAGATAATTATGACAGAATATTATTAATAACAGCTATGGCAGTACTTTTTATTATAGAAAAAAACTAGAGTATCAAGATGAAATGGTTATATGCTTAGAAGCACAAAGCCTACCCAAATTGTCTCAAGAGGAAATAATTTCAGCAGACTTATAGCAAGGCAAGAGATTGAATCAGTGATCCAAAACCTAAAAAAAACAATGAAAAAAATTTCACTGGGGAATTCTACCAAATCATTAGAGAGCAGTAGACACCGATTAAGTTATATAATGGAAACTGTAAAACATTATTGGAAAAGATTAAAAATTATTTAAGTAGAAAGATGCTCCATATTTCTGGAGTGTGTGTGTGGGGGGGGACTTAATTTTGTTAAGATGGCACTACTACTAAAAACAATGCATGGATTCCATATAATCCAACTCAAAATTTAAAACTTTCTTGACTAAAATGTAAAAAATCCTCAGCTGTATATGAAAAGACAAGGCTTCAAATTGCTGAAGCAATGAAGAAAAAGAAGAACCAAGGAAGAGGATTCACATTTTATATTTTAAAGCATACTAAAGTTGGGCAATGAATAAAGGTAACCAAAGAAGAATTAATGCCTTTTGAATTTGTGATGTTGGAGAAGAATATTGAATGTACCATGGACTGCACTTTGTGTAAGAAGTGCAGCCAGAGTAATCTTAAAAGGTGATGAGACTGCGCTAACATATTATGGGCATGTTATCAGGAGGAACAGCCCTGGGAAAAGACTTCAAAGATGCTTTGAAAAGCAAAGAGTCAATGAAAGGAGAAGGGCCTTCAGTGAGATGGAATGATGTAGTAATTACAACAGTAGTCTTAAGTGCAGCAGAGATTGTTTTGTTCTGTTGTACATAAGGTCACGAGGCATCAGACTCAATAACACATAACATACAAGAATGAAAACAGCCTGAGAGTGGTATAACAATACACAATGGAATAGAATTTTGAGTCCAACATCTAGGATCAACTGATATTTTTTTCCAAGACTCCTAAGTCCATTTGATGAAAAAGAAGAGTTTCTTCAATAAATCTCAAGAAAAATATTCATTGCTGCCGAGTTGGAACTGATGTGTAGCTGACCTTTCAGTTGATTTTCTAGTCTGTAAATCACATGGGAGGAGAATTCCCAACTTTCTACCACAGAGACACTGGATATTCAAACCTTCATTGAGGTACCACCTTTTGCTTAGCAGCACAGCCCCCTACAGACTAAGCTATCAGAATTCCCATAAATGGTACATGGATAAGGACAAATACTCTATTAAAACATTACTGTAGGATGAGTATGAGGATTCAGGAAGTGGGGAAGGGTAGAAGCAGAAGGACAAGGATTTGGGGGGGGGAAGAGAGATTAATCGTAGGGTTGTACAATTTTATGAGTTGGGGATGGGGTGAGGGAAGTTGGAAGACTCTGGTGTGAAAACAATGTATTCACACTTTGTAAATAGACTAGTATAAAGTTGGAGTCAGGAAATCAAAAGGGCCGAACTCACTCAGCATATCTTAAGCTCAAGGAAGTGAAGAACAAATTCAAACCTCGAGTTGCTATAATCAAGGATGCTTTCGGCAGAATGTTAAATGATCCAAGAAGTATTAAAAGAAGATGGAAAGAA
>NW_006399810.1:9199578-9203750 GCF_000299155.1 Elephantulus edwardii
GATAGAAGGAGAATTGATGCCTTTGAGCTGTGGTGCTGGAGAAGGGTATTGAGAATATCATGGACTGCTAGGAAAACAAACAGATTCGTCCTGGAAAGGGTTAAACTTGGTGGCTCCTTGGAGACAAGGATTCTGAGGCTCCGTCTGACATACTTTGGACATGTTGTGAGGAGGTACCAGTCCTTGGAGAAGGACATCATGCTTGGGAGGGTGGAGGGAGGGCACAGGAGGGGAAGGCCCTCTATGAGGTGGATTGATTCAGTGACTGGTAAAATTGGGATAGGCGTGTCAGAGACAGTGCGATTGGCACAGTACAGAGCAGAGTTTAAGGCTGTTGTACATAGGGTCTCTATGAGTCGCAAGCGACTCGACGGCACATAACAACATACAACAACTTGGAAAATTAGATTTCTAGATGAAGAAGAATGAAACCGGATTCATGCTGCACCCCATACATGAAAACAAAATTTAAAATAGATTAAAGACTTAAATGGGCAATCTAACACCATTACATTCTTAAGAACCAAAGTAAGAGCAGTGCTGTCAGGTGTAACTTTCAACAATGGATTTACTACTATCATAACAAGCAAAACCAGCAAGACAGAATAAATAAATGAGACCTCATAAAAATTAAAACCTTCAGTATATCAAAAGAATTTACCAAAGCAGTAAAAAGACAAGCTACTAATTAAGAGAATATCTTTGAAAATGGTATATCCAACAAAAGCTATAACAAATACAACTTAATTAATGTAACTAATACAACAAGTAAAACACCCAAATTATAAAATGGAAAAAGAACTCATGTTTCACCAAATAGGACATTCAAATAGCTACCAAATAGATGAAAACATGCTCAATTATCATTATCAGAAATGAAGATCAAAACTACAGTGATCCAGCATTTTGTTGTTGTTGTTAGGTGCCATCGAGTTGAGTATGACTCATAGCAACTCTATGAACAAAAGATCTGAACCTAGTCCTGTCCTGCACCATCCTCACATTTCCTGACACAAGAGCCCATTGCATCAGTCACCTTGTCAATCCACCTGGTTGAGGGTCTTCCTCTTCTATGCCAACCCTCCACCCCTCCCAACATCATGTCCTTCTCCAAGGAATAGCACCTCCTAGCAATATGTCCAAAGTGTGTGATGTAAAGTATGGAGAGAATACACAGAGTCACTGTATCAGAAAGAATCGATTGACACAGAAAAATTTCAGGAAGTACCATATGAACAGGAGCAAATAGAAATGAAAGCGGAAATGGAAGTTGCAATGAAGGCATTGGCAAAAAATAAAGCCCCAGGAATCAATGGGATACCACTTTACTTGTTTCATTTAACAAGTACAGCCTTAGATGCACTCACCAGTCTATGCCAGGAAATTTGGAGGGCAGATGTCTGGCCAACAGATTAGAAGACGTCCATGTTTGTTCCTATTTTTAAGAAGGGTGATCCAACTGATTGTGGAAATTATCAAGCAATAACATGGATATCACATGCTAGCAAAACATTGCTGAAGAGCATGCAAAAATGGCTGAAACAATACATAGATAGGGAATTGCCAGAGTTCAAGCAGGATGTAGAAGAGGCCATGGTACCAGGGATATCACTGTTGATGTCACATGGATCCTGGCTGAAGGTAAGGAATGCCAGGAGACTGTCCATTTGTGCTTTATTGACTATGAAAAGGTGTTTGAATATGTGGATCATGACAAGTTATGGCTGACATTGAGAAGAATTGGAATCCCAGAGCACTTAATTATGCTCATGAGGAACCTATACCTGGAGTAGGAGGCTGTTATAAGAATGGAGCAGGGGAGTACTGAATGATTTGGGATTGATAAAGAAGTGCATCAGGAAGTATTCTGTCTTCATTCCTGTTCAATCGATATGCTGAGCAAATTATCCAAGAAGCTGGACTCTGAAGAGGAATGTGGCATCAGGATTAGAAGGAGACTCATCAAGAACCTGCATGGTGGTGCAAACACAGGAATTATGGCAAGCTTTTGGAGTTGAGTGCTTTTCCGGGCTTGTGCTTGACGTGCAGGTTTGCTCTGCCCCCAGGAGAGAGGCAAGTCAGGTTTGGCCTAGGGTTTAAGGCAGGAGGTGTCATTAAGTCCCAAAGGGGCAGGAGGTGTCGTTAAGTCCCAAAGGGAATGGAGAGAGGAGGTGGCCATGTTCTTCCTGGTTGGCTCCTCCGAGGGTCTCTGTGACTTCTCCTTGCCAGAGGTGGGTGATTTTAATCTGCGGCCCTCTGCTGGGTTCAAATTGTTTTCCTATCAAACGTTCTAGGTGGTATAGCACTGGTCTGTGCATTGCTGTACAGAGGTAGCTCATGGTTGCTGTGATGCTGAACACTGGGACAGTGATGTGCCAAATGTGGTAATGGGTACCCATGGTGGACAGTGTTGACTGGAGCTTCCTGACTAAAACAAGCCTAGAAGCAGGAGCAGCATCCACTTCCAAAGTGGCTTGCCTCCGGAAACTCTATGTATGAACAGTGCTCAAGCCTTTCATTCATAGGGTCTCTGAGTCGTCTACAAATTGAGGGCATCTAACAACAACATGCAGATGACACAACTATACATGTTGAAAGTGAGAAGGATTTGAAGCACTTGTTGCAGAAGATGAAGGAATGCAGCCTTCAGTATGGATTGTGTCTCAATATCAGAAAAACAAACATTGGGCCAAAAGGCAGTGTCATTATGGATGAAGAGGAGGTTGAAACTGTGAACAGCTTCTTCTTGCTTGGATCCCCAATTAACACCCTTGGTATGAGCAGTCAGGAAATAAGGAGACACATTGCAATAGGAAAATCTGTAATTTAGGGACTTTTCTGAATTATTGAGTAGTAGTGATGTCAGTTTAAGGATTAAGGTTCGTCTGATTCAAGCCATGGTTTTTCCAATTTATAGCTATGCATCCGAGACCTGGGCAGTGAATAAGGATGACAGCAAAAGAATTGATGCCTTTGAGCTGTGGTATGGGAGCAGAGCACTGAACATTCCATGGATGGCCAAGAAAATGAATAAATATGTCTTGGAGATGGTGCAGCAGCTGATGTACTCTTTGGAAACAATGACCCAACATACTGTCCATCAAATATAAAGGAGAAATTAGAGCATTTGCAGAAAAGCAGGAACTTAAGTAATTTGTGGAAATGAGACCAAGTCTACAAGAATTTCTAAGGGAATTCCTTTATACAGAGACTGCAAAGGAAAATGGATGGACCAGAGTAACCCAGAAACAACAGAAAGAAAGAAAGACAAAGAAAGATGGAAGCGAAGAAAACCGAAAAGAAAAAAATCACACTTAATGTGAATGGACTAAAGAAACCAATTAAGAGGGAAAAGAGTAGCAGAATGGATAAAAACCCAAAACCCATCAATATGTTGCCTACAAGAGACACTTCTAAGAAATGAGGAGAAAGATGAGGGGGAAGAAATCTAAGTCTTCAAAAAATATGCCAAGCAAACAACATACACAAAAAAAGCAGTAGTGGCAATACTAATTTCTGAAAAAATAGATTTCAGGATAAAAACCATCATAAAAAAAATAAGGAGGGAAACTATATAGTGATTAAAGACATGGTAGATCAAGAAGATGTTGTTGTTGTTATATGCCGACAAGTCACCTAAGACTCATAGTGACCCTATGTACAGCATCTCTGAACCCTGATCTAACCTGAGGCAACCTCGCTGTCACTGACACATCTACCCCCAATACTCTAGTCTTCATCTCTTGTGCTATTCCTCCACCCTTCGAAGCATGGTGTCCCTCCCCAAGGTTTGGTCTCTCCTTGCAGCATGCTCAAAATGTGTCAGACAAAGCTTCAGAATCCTTGCATCCAAGGAGCAGCCTAGTTTCACCCTCTCTGGGATGAACCTGTTTGTTTTCCTATCAACCTATTGGTATATGCAACACTCTTCTCCAGCACCACAACTCAAAAGCATCAATTCTTCCTCTATCATCCTTAGTCATTGTCTGGCTTTCTGATGCATAGCAAGTAACTGTGAGAACCATTGCCTTGATCAAGCACAGCTTAGTCTCTAGACTTATTTCCTTACTCTTCAGTACTCTGGAGAGGTCTTTGACAGCAGATTTTTTCCAGTGCAAATTTCCAGTGTCTTATTTCCTGGATGATGGTACCAAGAGTATGGATGGATTGGC
>NW_006399810.1:9204261-9207587 GCF_000299155.1 Elephantulus edwardii
CCAGGCCTGAGTGGGACAGCTGCAAACCTGAGTAAGGTCTTCTGACTTGCCCACCTGGACAGCTAGCCCCACCAGGCACAAACCATACAGCATACACCTGGGCTTATGCCTACTTCCCTCTCCCCCTCACCACCCAGCATACACCTGTGCTAGTGCCTATACTGCCTGTTTCCCACCCCACCCCCGCCTCCTTACCCTCACATCTCCTCAGGGCCAGTCAACTGTCTTTAATCTGGAGTATCTTGCTCTGACTTAGCTATAATAATTATTCAACAGAAGAGGCCACTTTCACAGACCATGAATGGACACTTGCTTTGGTTCAGAAATTCAGAGAGGAACACAAGAAACATAACTGCTATACCCTCATCTGTAGCAGTGATCTCAGATCAAGAACCTATCATCACCGTAGGCATGAAAAACCCTACCACAGCATCATCAAAAAGGAAACAGACCACCTCACAAACTACATTAGCGCAAAGCAAGATGTTACCCACAAAAAGTGACACAATTCCAATGGATTTCCTGAAGCCAGAAAGTCTGATGGAACATTCTGACATAGAATTTAAAAGAACAATGACTGAATATTTTTAATGAGTGAAAGACAAACTTGAATAATTACAGGACAATGCAAGGAAAAACCAGGAAGAGCTTAAAAAATATCGAAAACAACGCAGATAAAACAAATGAGGCATTAGAAGCTCTGGAAAAACAAGAAACCGTGATCCAAAGTATGAGGTCCAATGTTTCAGATGTGATCAACATGATGGAGCCACATATGAACAGAGTTGAAGAGATGGAAAACAGAATCATTGAAATTGAAGATAGAATTGTCACCACTGATCTGCTAGAAAAAAATTAGAATCAAAAAGGAAGGAAAAAGAAGGAAACCTAAGAATAATGTGGGACACCATCAAGAGAAATAACATGTGCATAATTGGAATCCCAGAACAGGAAGAAGCAAGTAAAGGCACTGAAAAAGTTGTGGAAGAAATAACTGGAAGAAAACTTCCTAGGCATAATGAAGAATGAGAGAACATATATTCAAGAAGTTGAGCAAACACCATATATAATAGACCACAAAAGAAAAACACCAAGGCATATCATAGTCAAATTAGCCAGAACAGAGATGAGATGAGAGAATTCTGAAAGCAGCAAGAGAAACAAAGAATAACCTATAAGGGAGAGCAGATAAGACTAAGTGCCTATTTCTCAGCAAAAGCCATGCAAGCAAGAAGACAGTGGAATGACGTATATCGAACACTCAACACAACTGTCAACCAAGAATACTGTATCCAGTGAAATTGTCCACCAAATATGGAGGGGAGATCAAGATATTCCCAGAAAAACAGAACCTAAAGGAGACTGCAAAAACAAGACCAGCAATGCAGGAAACACTGAGAGACCTCCTTCTTACAGAGGTGCCACAGAAAGCAGGATGGACCAAAGTAACCAGAAACAACACCAAAAAGAACTCAACACTATGATAGCAATAAAACCCACCTCTCAAAAATCACACTGAATGTGAATGGTTTAAATACACCACTACAGAGAAAAAGAGTAGCAGATAAGATTGAAAAAAAAAATCCATTAATATGTTGCCTACAAGAGACACATCTGAAAAATGGAGATAAAGAAAGACTAAAAGTTAAAGGATGGGACAAAATATACCAAGCAAATGGCAACCAGAAAAAAGCAGGAGTAGCAATATTAATCTCTGATAAAATAAATTTCAATGCAAAAACCATCACAAAGGACAAGGAAGGTCACTACATAATGCTGAAAAAGTCAATAGAACAAGAGGACATAACAATAATAAATATATATGCACCAAATGAAAGACCTGCAAAATACATAAAACAAACATTAACAGAACTGAAAAAGGAGATAGACAACACTATTATAGTACTTGGAAATTTCCATACATCCCTCTCAAGAAAAGATAGAACTACCAGAAAGAAACTCAACAAAAGCACTGAAGAATTAAACCACACAATAAACCAAATTGACCTTATAGATATGTATAGGCCATTGCACCCCAAAAAAGCACAGTATACCTTCTTCTCCAATGTGCATGGAACATTCTCTAGAATAGATCACATTTTAGGTCACAAGGCAAGCATCAATAAATTAAAAAAAAACCGTAGAAAATAATGCAAAGCATCTTTTCAGACCATAATACTACAAAATTAGAAATTAATAACAAGAAGGTAAAGGAGGGAAAAAAACCCCATACATTTGGAAGCTGAACAACACCTTGCTTGAACATGACTGTGTACCTTCTAGAAGAAATAAAAAATGAAATTGAAAATTTCTTGAAACAAATGACAATGGAAATAACTCTAGAGAACAGCAAAAGTAGTAATCAGAGGTCAATTTATAACAATAAGCAAACACATCAAAAGGCTTGAAAATTTGACCACTGACTTTCTAACCCAACATCTGCAGCAAATTGAAAAAGGACAGCAAGAAAACCCGACACCCTCTAAAAAAAAACTGAAATTATAAAAATTAGAGCAGAAATAAATGAAACAGAAAACCTAAAAACTATTGAAACTATCAACAAAACTAGAAGTTGATTCTTTGAAAAGGTCAATAAAATCAACAAACCATTAGCAAAACTCACAAAAGAAAAGAAGGAGAAGATACAATCCAAATAAGAGATGAATCAGGCAACATCACAACAGAACCAACTAAAATAAAAAGGCTAACATTAGAGTATTATGAAAAGGTATATTCAAACAAATATGAAATCCTAGAGGAAATGGACAAATACTTAAAAATGCACAACCTATCTAAACTGACACAAACCTGTACAGAACCATTACAAAAGAAGAAACTGAAAAGATAATAAAACAACTTCCAAACAAAAAAAAAAACCTCTTGACCAGGTGCTTTTATAAGTGAATTTTACCAAACATTCAGAGAAGAACTGTCACCAATTCTGCATAAACTATTTCAGAAAATAGAAGATGGAATTCTCCCAGACTCATTCTATGAAGCAAACATTTCCTTGATACCAAAGCCAGGAAAAGACATCACCAAAATAGAAAATTATAGGCCAGTATCTCTCATGAACATCGATGCAAAAATCCTGAATAAAATACTGGCCAATAGAATCCAACAATGCATCAAAGAAATCATTCACCATGACCAAGTGGGATTCATAACAGGTATGCAAGGATGGTTCAAGATAAGGAGAACAATTAATGTAATTCATCACATTAACAAAGCAAAGAACAAGAACCATATGATCCTATCAATTGATGCAGAAAAGGCCTTTGACAAAATCCAACACCCTTTCCTGATTAAAACACTCAACAAAAATA
>NW_006399810.1:9207709-9212665 GCF_000299155.1 Elephantulus edwardii
TTCTCAATGGAGCGAGCTTAAAGACATTTCCTTTAAGAGCAATAGCTAGGCAAGGATGTCCACTGTCACCTCTCTTATTCAATATTGTATTGGAAGTCTTAGTGATAGCAATAAGACAAGAGAAGGAAATAAGAGGTATCCAAATAGGCAAAGAGGAGATAAAATTATCTCTCTATGAGATGATATGATAGTACACTTAGAAAACTCTAAAGACTCAGCAAGAAAACTATTGGACACAGTTGACCAATTCAGCAAAGTAGCAGGATACAAGATCAATATACAAAAATCAATTGGATTTCTCTACAGTGACAAAGAGAATACAGAGCCAGAGAGAAGAAAAACAATATCCTTCACAATAGCTAATCACAAGATTAAATACTTGGGAGTATATCTAATCAGAAGCATAAAGAATCTGTTCAAAGAAAATTATAAAACATTACTGCAAGAAACAAAAAGAGACCTGGAGAATTGGAAGAATATCCCTGCTCATGGATAGGAAGACTCAATATTATGAAAATGGCAGTACTACCAAAGGCAATTTACACGTTCAGTACAATCCCAATACAAATTCCAATCTCATTCTTCAGTGAGATGGAAAAGGCAATCTCCAGGTTCATTTGGAATGGAAAGAAGCTCCCAATAAGCAAAGCACTCCTTAAAAATAGAAAAAAAGTTAGGCATCTCATTCCCTGATTTTGAATCCTACTACACTGCTGTGGTAGTCAAGATAGCATGGTACTGGTACAATGACAGACACATAGATCAATGGAATAGAATTGAGAACCCAGAAATCAGCTCATCTACCTATGGTCAACTGATTTTTGACAAGGAGATGAAATCAGTTAAGTGGGGAAACGACAGCCTTTTTAACAAATGGTGTTGGCACAATTGGAAAACTCAGAAGATTCAAGCAAGATCCACACCTCGCTTCATTATACAAAAACCAACTCTAGGTGGATCATGGACCTAGGACTAAAACCAAGGGCTATAAACTTCATTAGAGAAAAGCTTGGAAGAACTCTATAAGTCCTAATCCACAACATAAAAAGTCTTCCAAGCATCCTGAAAAAACTACAACCAGGAGAAGATAAAATAGATGAAAGGGATCTTCTAAGACTCAAATCCATATGCACATCCAAAAACTTCTCCAACAGGGTGAAAAGGAAGCCACAGGCTGGGAAAAAGTATTTGGTAATGACATGTCAGATAAGGGACTTATATCTAGAATTTATAAAATACTTGAGCACCACAACAAGATAAAGGAAAACAATCCAATTGAAAAATCGGCACAGGATATGAGTAGACACTTCACCAGGAAGACATTTAGATGGCCAACAAGCACATGATGAAATGTTCAAAATCCCTAGCTCTAAGAGAGGTGCGAATCAAAACAACTATACGGTATCATCTTCCCCAGTAAGAATAGCAAAATTTAACAGAGTATCAAAAAGCAAATGCTGGTGTGGTTGTGGAGAAACTGGAACCCTTATTCACTGTTGGTGGGAGTGTAAAATGGTGCCACCACTATGGAAGGCTGTATGGCTCATTCTCAAAAATTTGCAAATAGAAATACCCTTTGACCCAGAAATTCCTCTACTGGGAATATACCCTAAAGAAACCATAACTGTCACGGAGGCAGATATATGCACACCCATGTTTACCGCAGCTTTGTTCACAATAGCAAGGAGTTGGAAACAACCCAAGTGCCCATCAACAAATGAATGGATAGAGAAGCTATGGTATATTCACACAATGGAATACTACGCTGCATTGAAAATCAAGGAACTCATGCAATATTATTCAAAATGCGTGACCCTGGAGGACATTATGCTGAGTGAAATATCTCAGTCACAAAAGGACAAATACAGCATAGTGCCACTGTTGTAGAAAGGAACTGACACCAGTGTTGGGGTGAGATTGAGAAAACATTGGATAAATTATGAAACAGATGAGGGAAAGAACAGTTTAAAAGCTATATATGATGGGGTATTATGGTCATCACAAGAGTCCAGAATGAAGACAGAAGAAATATAAAATGTTACAAATTGGGGAAATGCCAATTCTTGAACAAATGGTGCTGGAAAAACTGAAATTATACCTACAGAAAACAGAAGCAGGATCCACATCTCATATTAAACAAAAATCCACTCCAGAAACCTTAGAGGTAAAGCCCAAAACTTTAAAGATCAAAAGAGACAAAATAGGATGAAACTTAGAAGCCTTGCCTATGATATGAAGAGGCTTGCAGGTACAGCCAGAAATGCATAACCAGGAGAACCACTTCCTATTATACGAAGAGGCGGGCAAATACAGCCAGAAATGCACAATTTAGAGAATGGGACCTTCTAAAGATTAAGTTCCCGTGTGCATAAAATACTTTTTCCAGCAGGGTGGAAGGAAAAAAATATTTGGCAATGACATAGACAAAAGTCTCATAATGAAAATTTATAGATTACTACAGGACCTCCACAAGAAAAAGTCTGATAACCCAATTTAAAAAATGGGCAAAAAAATATAGAAAGATCTTTCACAAAGGAAGACATTCAGATGACCAACAGACACATGAAGTAATGCTCAAAATCACTGGCAATAAGAGAGATGTACATCAAAACCAAAATGCGATACCATCTCACCCCAGTAACAGTAGCAAAGTTCAACAGGACAGCAAGCATTAACTGTTGGAGAGGATGTGGGGAGATTAGAACTCTCATACACTGCTGATGGGATTGTAAAATGGTACTACTCTGGAAGATAGTTTATGATATGTCCTCAAACAGCAGAACATAGAGATTCTGTGTGTAATGGAGATTTGTACACTGATGTTCATAGTAGCATTAATTACAATATCAAGAACATGGAAACAGCGCAATATCCGTCAACAAATGACTGGATTAAGAAACTATGGTATAGTACCTTGATAGAATACTGTGCAGCACTCAGGAGCAATGATTTTGAAAAATACTGTATAACATTTGGAAGCAGGAGTGGCATCCACTTCCTAAACAACATGCCTCCTGAAACTCTATGAACTTTGATAAATGTCAATAGGCTTCTTGCCTTTTTTGCATAGGGTTGTTATGAGTCAAGCCTAACTTGAAAGCAATCAACAACAACAACTATGTAACATGAGAGAGGCCAGAGAGCATTATCCTGAGTGAACTAACTTAGGCACATAAGAACAAATACTGTATAAGACTGTTATTGTAAAAACAGAAGGATAACCAGTAAGATGTGTACGGATATCCAAGGAAAGAGAAATAAAGGTGGAAGGATGAGGGTGGGGAGTGGGGGAAATCACAAGGTCGCAGAGTTTGAGGGTTGCAAGGAGGCCAAAAAAAAGTACATGAATGAAACAAAATGGTGTTGTTGTTATGTGCCGTCGAGTCATTTGCAACTCATAGCGACCCTATGTACAACAGCCCTAAACCCTGCTCTATCCTGTGCCAATCGCATGGCCTCTGACACACTCATCCCGATTACCCTAGTCATTGTCCAACTCTCTGATGCATAACAAGTGATTGCGCCTGTATCAGGCGCACCTTAGTCTCCAGAGAGACACTGTTGCTCTTGAGTACTTTAGAGAGGTCCCTATTTTAAAAAATATTTAAGTAGAGCTAGATAATAATTTACAGAATCATTGTTCCTGTGTACGGTGTAGTGTGAATGTACCATACTTTCTCAATCCATTTGTTTGTGGTTGAACATTTGGGCAAATTATTACTTAACTTGGGAGGGACTGAAGAGCATTATTCTGAGTGAACTAACTCAATCCCACAAGGACAAGTATTATATAAAACCATTACTGTAGAAAGAGTATAAGGATCCAAGTAGCGTGGGGAAGGGTGGAAACAGAGGGATGAAGATGTGCAGGGGGTGGGGGTTTCTTCATGGGTTGTACAATTTGATGGGGAGGGGGAATGAAGAAAACTGGAAGATCTTTTCTCAAAAACAATGTGTTCAAATTTTGTAAATAAATAGCATATTTTTTAAAAAGAGCTAGAGAAATCAATGAACATCAAATTAATAATGGGACATGATGTGAAATTTGTTATAATAACTTAACTTTGGAGTTGACATAATTAGACCAACCCTTCACTCTATCCCTCAAAAATGAGTTTAGGTTTCATCCAGGATTGGATCTTCTCTTTATGTGGTCTGATCCAATTTCTTCAGCGGGATTGATGCTTTTTAATTTTTTTATATTTTTAATTATCATCATTATTATCATTATTGTGTGTACCATCTAATCAGATCTGACTGGTACAGGAGGAGATTGTCCCTCCTTCTTCAGCAGAGCATCTAGTGGATTTGAACCATGCGCCTCTAGGATTGCAGTGCAGCTTCTTGCCACTAGGCCACCAGAGCTCCTTTGCTTTTAAAAAATAATAATAACATTTAATACTCTGTATTGCAATTGCTTTTTAAACTTGCTTAGCAAAATTGTGCATTTAACTCACTTTCCATCTCAGAAGGAGAAATTGTAGCCTTTTATTAACTAATTCTACTTTCTTTCTGGGATTCCATCTATTGGTAGGAGTAAACAGAATTAATTTTTCAATTCCATCCGATTTAAACTTAGACTCAATAATTTAAAGAGTCCCTTTAGCAAATATGAGTCTGTCTAGGAAATGTAGCACTCTATCAAATTCCTCACACTTTCTACTCTTAAGATGGTACCTGGGCGTATATGTATGTGGTTTGCTGTAGGTTGCCTGACCTTGAGTAGTGGGATTGCTGAATCACAAGTTGCATTCATCTTTAATCTAAGTAATGTCTGAGTGCTTAATTGGTTGTATTAATTTTCATTTTCCAGTAGCACTTTTATTCCAATAGCTTCACATCCTTTTAAATTTAATCCACATTTCTTGCCCTCGGCCCCCTGCCTGGGGCGAGCCGTCGCGGCCCTCTGCCCGGGGCAGGCTGCCCTCGGCCCTCTGCCCGGGGCGGGCTGCCCTC
>NW_006399810.1:9213005-9215844 GCF_000299155.1 Elephantulus edwardii
GCAGCTCTGCAACTGCATCCTGGCCCATCCTCACCCTTCTGCCCCCAACCCTCACCTCCTTGTACCCCCAATATGCTTTTCCCAATAAAAAAAATTAATCCACATTTCTTTAATAACAAATAAAGATGAACATTTCATTTTAAATTTAATTTCCATTTTGGATATCCAAGATTAAAAAACAAAAACAATAGCCTAACAAATATTGACGAGAAAGAATATGGTCATCTGAAACTCTTCTCCATTGTGAAAAATAGTACAGCAGTTCCTCAAAAATTTGTGTATACTCCAAACAGTTGAAAGCAAAAATGAAAATAATTGTGCACCAAAATTCATTGCAGCACTACTCACAATAGCCATAAATTGGAAACTAAATGCCTGCCAACAGATGAATGGATAAGTAATTGTGAAACGTTCTTACAATGGAATACTACTCATCGAGAAGAAAAAGAGTCTCACCACTGGTCCAATTGTCAGCACCATGATGGATGGAGAAGAGACTGAGGTTATTATCAGTTTCAGCTTGCTTGGCTCCACAATCAAGTTTTGGCACCAGTCTTTGTAATTACTTGCTATGCATCAGAGAGCTGGATAATGCCTAAGCAGGTTAGAAGAAAAATTGGTGCCTTTGAGTTGTGGTGCTGGAGAAGAGTCTTGAACATACCATGGACCACCAAGAAAACAAATAGGTCTGTCTAGGAGAGATTGAAAACACGTTTCTCCTGGGAGGCTAGAATTTTGAAGCTCTGTCTCACATACTTTTGGGCAAACTGATCCTTTAAGAAGGACATCATGCTCAGAAGGGTGGAGGGACAGGGCAGGAGAGGAAGACCCCAAATGAGATGTATTGATACAGTGACTAGGGCAATGGGATAAGGAAGTGTCAGAGTCAGTGAGACTGGAACAGGACAGAGCAGGCTTCAGAGCTCGTGTACAAAGGGTCACTATGAGGCACAGGCTATTATTAGACAGTACATAACAACTCAACCAATAAAAAAAAAGTCTTGATGTGTGCTACAGTTTGATTAGACCTTCAAGATACTATACTGAGCAAATGAAGTCAATCACAAAATGACAAATGTTATATATTTTCAGACAAAGATAACTATAAAGAGAAAAAAATAGTAGTTACCAAGGGTGAGAGATAAAGGAAATAGAGGGTTTGAGTAGGGTATGTTTGTACTAACATTGTACACCTTTATGTTGAATTAGCTAAAGTTATATGAGATATATATGTATGTACACATACACACACACACACACACACACACACACACACACACACACACACACACACACACATCTTACATGTAGCTAGGTGAGGCTATTCCTGTGAAGGGACATAGAAAGATGGATGGTCAATGAAGGAGAAGAAGAACCCCAAAGAGATAGATTGACAGAGTGATCTCAGCAATGGGCTCTAGTGTATGTTGAGGATGACACAGAATGAGGATGGCAGATCTCAGGTTGGCTGTTCATAGGATCATTATGAATTGTACTCAACAGCACCTAACAACAGCAATATCTATCTATCTATCTATCTATCTATCTATCTATCTATCTATCTATCTATCTAATCTGTTGTTGCTATTTTGTGCCCTGGAGTCTAAACCGACTCATAGATGAAACTCCAGCAGGTTTTCAGAGGCAGTACGTTGCACAATAGGATATCGTTCATCTTTCTCCCTCGGAGCCACTGGTGGATTTGAACTGTGTGCCTTCAGGCTTGCAACACAGCTTCTTACCACTAGACTATGCATATTATGTATGTATATATGATTTACAGGGTTGGAGGAGAGGGGAATAGCTTCTCTGGTAGTTTATATACAACCAAGAACACTTCTTGGGATTTGGTCCCTTGGTTTGGTCATGGTTTAATGGAACATACTATTTAATTGGCCTAATCACAAGTTTAGTGTTTCTTTTCTACTTCCTAGATTATTGAGTAGTTCTAGGTTTTTAAAGGTTGTAGGTAGCAATCTAAGGAACAGCAGTAGGTCTCTATTAACTCAGAACAACAAAGGAAAATTAGTCTGGTATAGAAAGAGGATGTGACTCCCTAAAACTTGATGACATTTTACTACCATCACTGAACATTTTGATCAAAGATTCCATAGAAGAATCTTGATCAAAAGGGGGAAATTATAGAACAAAAATTTAATTTATCATAGACTATAGAGTTTCTAGAGACATATTGTTGTTGTTGATTGCCATTAAATTAAGCATGACTCATAGCAATGCTATGAACAAAAGACCTGAAGTCTTTCAATAATTATCGTTGTTTCTCAGTGTTCAGTTTCCAGAGGCATGTTACATAGAGTGTAGATAAACTTCTAAAATTATTGTCCTGAGATAATCTTTAATCCTTAAAACAAAACTATGCCCTGAAGTCATCATAAAACTAGTTTACCTCTAGTAAAAATAATTTGCATTCACATTATATTTTTCAAAGAACTGTCCATATGGGCTCAAAGAGGCACATCAAGCAAGCTCTTGTTCTTGTTTGATTAGAGCTTCAAGTTAGGTGTGACCGAGTGGACTACAAATCAGAGCAATAGTATGAACAGATTTAAGCCAGGCCCTATCCTGCACCATCCCCCCCCATCTCTGATATGCTCGAGTCCATTGTTAAAATCACAGTATCAATACATTTTGTTGAAAATCTTTCTCTGATTCTCCAACTTTACTAGCATGAGGTCTTTTTCCAAGAACTGACTGACCCCACCTTACATCATGCTCAAAGTTTGTGAGATCAAGTTTCACCATCCTTTCCTCAGAGCATCCTGGTTGCACTTCTTCTCAGAAACAGGAAGATAAATAAAATGAGAATGAAAAAAAAAAA
>NW_006399810.1:9215945-9218736 GCF_000299155.1 Elephantulus edwardii
TTCTATTTTTTTATATCCCATTTTATGGTTTTTTTAAAGGTCCTTTATAAACAGAATTTGGTACTTTCCCAAAATTTTTTTTATTTCAGAATTTCATATGTTCTTGAGGAGATACAGTCATATAACACTTGAGGAAACAATTAAAATTATCACAGTAGGTCCATTAAGAACATTAAAATAGAATCCTGTTGAAATTTAATCCTAACTTTAGGATGTTTTTAGTGTAATTACAACTATGTTACAATTTATTTTTGCTACATCAGACAATGCTTGCCCATAACAAATGTTAAAGAAAATGTATTCTTATTTATTTTTAATATATAGCAATACTGTTGTTCAGTAATGATTATCAACTATCTTCTTTTGACTTGTTTAAAATATTGCTTTGAAAAAATATAAAGAATGAGTTATCGAATATACAAAAGATTGTTATTAAATTGTTGTTGTTAAGTGCCATTGAGTCTTATATGACTCATAGCAACCCTATGAACAAGAGACCTGAACACTTGTATAACTTTCATCATTTCTCCAAGTTCGTAGTTTCCAGTGGCAAACTATTTCAGAAGTAGATGCCACTCCTGCTTCCAAACTTGTATTAGATTAAGTGGTGACAATAAAAACACCCTTATTTTTTAGTTTACCCAGTTTTGACTCATTGTTAGTAGTACATTTTTTTAACATGGTAGTTTATTTATTAACCCAAATCTCCACCCAACACTCAGAACAGTACCCCTTCCCTCTTCAGAGAGCTGAAAAGTACAATCCACTGCTGATCACCATGCTTGTTCCACAAGACTAGTAGGGTCTCTAAATCCAGAGAAGATTAAAGTTTATCTTGACTGATGGAAAAAACCTCCTTTTAGAAATTCATTCTTGGATGAGAATGGTAGAAGGTTAGTCCTTATCCTGATCCTATGTCATTTCTCTAGAAAGAAAATAGAAGCAGACAGGGAAACTCCAGAGCAAGGAGAAGATGAAAGATGCATTTGCATTTTTCTCCCAAATTCAGAACTTTGTTGTTGTTGTTATGTTCCATTGACTTGTCCATGACTCATCGCAATCCTGTATACAACAATAGCTCTGAACCCTGCCCTATACTGAGCCAGCCTCACTGACTTCGGTTACCATTACCCAATCAATCTATCTCATCCAGGGTCTTCCTCTCCTGTGAAGTCACTTCACTCTTCAAGCTGAAATTGTTAACAACTTCTATCTCTTTCCCATCCATCATGGTGCTGCCAGTTGGTACAGTGGTTAAAATCTTTGTCTTCTTGATGTTGAGTTTCAATCCATATTGAAGACTACAGTCTTTGATCTTCTACAGCAAACATTTCAGGTACTCCTCAGTTTAGCAAGCAAGGCTGTATCAGCTAAATATTGCAGGCTGTTGATGAGTCTTCCACCAATCTTGATGCCACTTTCCTCCTCATAAAGTACAGCCTCCTGAATGATCTGTTACCATACAAATTGAAAAAGTATGGAGACAGGATGCATCCTTGACACATTCCCTTCCTAACTTTGAACCATGCAGTGTTTCCTTTCTCTGTTCTGATGACTGCCTCCTGGTCCAAGTATAGTTTTCAACATGAGAACAATCAAGTGTTCTGGGATTCCCATTCTTTTCAAGGTAAGCCACAATTTGTTGTAATCAGCAGTTGTTGTTGTTGTTATGTGCTATCGAGTCGCTTGCGACTCATAGCAACCCTATGTACAACAGCCCTAAACTCTGCTCTGTCCTGTGCCAATCGCACCGTCTCCAATACCCCATCCCGATTACCCCAGTCACTGAATCAATCCACCTCATAGAGGGTCTTCCCCTCCTGTGCTGTCCCCCCACCTTCCCAAGCATGATGTCCTTCTCCAAGGTCCAGTCTTTCCTTACAACATGTCCAAAGTATGTTAGACGGAGCCTTAGAATCCTTGCCTCCAAGCGGCCACCTGGTTTGACCCTTTCCAGGATGAATCTGTGTTTTTTTCCTAACAGTCCATGGTACCCTCAATACTCTTCTCCAACACTCCAACAATACTCTTCTCAAGGGCATCATTCTCCTACTATCCTCCTTAATCATTGGACAACTCTCTGATGCATAACAAGTGATAGCAAAGACCAAGGCCTGTATCAAATGCACCTTAGTCTCCAGAGAGACACCATTGCTCTTCAGTACTTCAGAGAGGTCCCTAACAGCAGACTTTCTCATGGCAATACATCTTTTAATTTCCCGGCTACTGGTGCCGAGAGTGTTGACTGTGGAGCCAAGCAAACTAAAGCTGTGAACAATCTCAATCTCTTCACCATCCATCCTGATGCTGCCAATTGGCACAGTGTTGAGAATCTTTGCAGTACATTTTTTAAAAAGAGATTTCCGAACTTCTTAAATTTTCTTTTCTTGTTAGCATTTTTTCTTCTCTTCTCATTAAAAAACAACAAAACAAAACAAAAAACCAACGGATAGGAAGAAGGTGGCTTCTAAAACTGGAAAGATTTATCAAAACCATGCAGCTCTCATATTTAAATCTTAACCCAGGGAGTGTTAAAGAATGCACTCAGTAAAGGAAGATGCTTGAGAAAAATGCCTTTATTCATCCCCACACCTTACTTAGTCTCACAGGTTTCCTAAAGGAAGAGTGGGGGGGGGAAGCCACAGTAGCTAGCTAACTGAAAGTTTTTTCCTTAAGCTAGCTGTTAGCCATTGATCCTTTGGGTGGAACCAGAACGACCAGTATGTGCTTCTTCCTTCCACTAAGAACCAACAACCTTTTTCTTTTCTTTTTTTTTTTTTTAATTTAGGTT
>NW_006399810.1:9218980-9230802 GCF_000299155.1 Elephantulus edwardii
TCTAAGTTTCTGTCTTGTCCCAGCCCAGAATATCACTATTTGGTAACTTTGTGTTACAGAAAATCAACCTTTTCTTGCATGTACAGTCCCTGCATTTAAGAAATAATAGTGTTCCCTATGTCTTCTGAATCTATGCTATTTTAAGAACATCAGAATTTGATTTTAATAAAACTATGACTTAAAAACAAAACTAAAAAACTTTGTATCTTGAAAGTATAATTTGTTTGAACAAATCTGCAAAATGAAAAGTTATTAACATCTTACTTTCTCCTGTGTTTGCCCCCACATCCTTTACCACCTTCTTCCTATTCTCATTTGCTCTTTCTCATATTATCTACCCAGGAAATCTCTCTATTTCTTAATTGTTTCATTTTTAAGTATACATTAATTTTAATGTCTTTATATCAAACTTTATATGTGTATTTGATGTTTTAGACTCTTGTGACCTTAATGTTTCTTATTTAGATTATGTAATTGTGAGATGCTAAGCTTAAGCACTAAGTAACGAGGTTATTAATCAACTCTCTTAATTTTTCAAAATAAACATTGCTGCTTACCTTTTAAGCGTTTATAATTTTTCTTTTAATTAATGCATTTATGTAGCTCCTCTCTTAAACTAATTTCAACTTCAAACATTTTTTCCTTGTTTTCTTGTGAACAGGTGCTGCTTTCATGTTCCCATGTATTTCACAGAGTAAGTAAATCCTGTTTTAGCTCCTACAATAAAGTATGCAATACATCACTCTTGTAACTTAAATAAATCTAGCCTCGTCTTACTCATTTTAAAGTCTCCTACAAAGTGCCATTTATTTTACCCAAACACCATTTATAGTTAGAAACATGACTTTAGGCTACAGTACAATTCATCCTCTTTTTAAAATCATGAATTTTATGTGACAAAAGAACCACAAATGTTTGTATAGCATATTGTTGTTAATAATGTACATCAAAGTGAATGATAGCTTAATTCATACGATTTAACTGCAAGTTAGTCTTATACACAAAGGTGATTTACCTTTATACTAGTTGAATTTCAGAGGTTTTTTTGATGTTTCTGCATGTATATTCTTGTAAAATATCATTTTTGGAATGAGTTTCATGAAGAAGGTGTTAACATCTGATGAAACCTCTCCACTTCAGAATCTAAATTGGACTAAGTCTCATAATCATTAGAGAAAAGAACACTATAATTACATTAGATGTAAAAATGTTGTTTCTAAGTAATTACTCATAAAATTTTAAATGAAACTTTTTCTTCAGGCATGCCTTCAGGCTTTTGAAAAGTTCACAAATAAAAAAACCTGCCCTCTCTGTAGAAAGAACCAATATCAAACCAGAGTGATTCATGATGGAGCCCGGTTACACAAAATCAAATGTGCAACACGGTAAGAGTTGCTTTAGCAAATGGTGATTTGAGTGTCTAATTAAGAATAACTCTACTGCAACTTGAAAGTATGTATTTAGAAGCCAAGTTAATGATAGCTCTTTTTAAAAATATATACATATTTTATCTCATGTTCACCATCATCAGGCCAGTGTCTTGCATAGTACCTAACATATGTAAACTCTGCTCATTGCCGTCAAGTCAGAACTGACAACTAGCTGACCTTCAACAAGTTTTTCAGAGGCTATAAATCACACAGACTGCCATCTTCTCCAGTGGAACCCCTGGTAAATTGAACCACTAGAGAGACAGACACTACCTTGGAGTTAGCAGCACAATCCTCTACAGACTAGTGCAGCTCCCTAACTTTTGTTGTTGTTATTATGTACCTTTGAGTCAAAACCGATTCATAGCTGACCCTCCAGTAGGTTTTCAGAGGCAGCGAATCTCATGGGAAGAGAGTGACCATCTTTTTCCCATGAGCAGCTGGTAGATTTCAACTGCATGTCTTCAGATTGGCAGCAGAGCTCCTTACCACTCAAGCCACCAGAGCTTTCTACCCTAACTTAAAGAAGTACTGAAATATTGTTAAAATATCATGACTGCATTATTTTCAAATGTCTGTGTTTTAGAATACAAGCTTACTGGCGAGGATATATTGTTAGAAAGTGGTATCAAAACCTGAGGAAAACTGTACCACCCAAAGATGCCAAGTTAAGGAAAAAATTCTTTGAAGAAAAGGTAAGTAGAGATCACTAATCTTCCAGATGTAAACTTCACTCTATTTTACAGGAAAAGGCCTGGCAATCTGCTTCCTCAAGGATTACAGCCAAGAAAAATTTTTCTACTTTTATTCTGTCATACGGGGTTGCTCTATGTGGAAATTGACTCCATGCATCCAACAACAGTGAATACGTAGAACTTTTGTTTCTGTTATTGTTCAGTGTTCTTGAGTTGTTTATGATTCATAGTGACCCAATGAACAACAGATCTGAGATCTACCCATACTTAAACTCATTGTTTGAGTACATCAGGGAATTTTTTAGTCATTAGCAATAATGGAACAGGTTCATTTGAGGTTTCTAAGGTTAAGAGAGGCAATAAGACTTGGAAACTCACTTCTTATTTAGGTCTTAAAAAATACTTACGGTGCTTGCTACAGTTCTTTTTCTACCAGTTTTCCAGACTAGATGGTAAATTTCATAAAGATGTACTTTTATATTTTCCTTCCTGCCTTAATCATAAAATTTGTAAAATTGTTGTTGTTATGTACTTTCCGAGCAAACTGAAGCTGTGAACACTCTCAATCTCTTCGTCATCCATCCTGACGCTGCCAATTGGTCCAGAGGTGAGAATCTTTATCTTCTTGACATTGAGCCTCAGTCCATACTGAAGGCTGCAGTCCTTGACCCTTTGCAGCAAGTGCATGAGGTCCTCCTCAGTTTCCGCAAGCAGGGTTGTGTCATCTGCATAACGGAGATTGTTAATAGATCTTCCACCAATCCTGATGCCACAATTCTCCTCATAGAGCCCAGCATCTCGGATAATCTGCTCTGCATACATGTTGAAAAGATATGGAGACAGGATGCATCCCTGGCGTACACCCTTCCCAATTTTGAACCATGCAGTGTTACCCTGCTCTGTTCTGACTACTGCCTCTTGGTCCAAGTATAGGTTTCGCATTAGCACAATTAAATGTTCTGGGATTCCCATTCTTCTCAGAGTCAGCCACAGTTTGTTATGATTCATACAGTCAAATGCCTTTGCATAATCAATGAAACAGACATTCTTCTGGTATTCTCTGCTTTCAGCCAAGATCCATCTAACATCAGCAACAATATCCCTAGTACCACGACCCCTTCTAAACCCAGCCTGGACTTCCGGCAGTTCTCTGCTGACGTGCTGTTCTAATCATTTTTGGATAATCTTCAGTAGAATCTTGCTTGCATGTGAAATCAATAACACTGTTCTGTAGTTTCCACACTCAGTTGGGTCACCTTTCTTTGGAATGGGAACAAATATAGATCTCTTCCAGTCAGTTGGCCAAGTGGTTGTAATCAAAAAGCGTATCACGATGGGAAAGTCTGCTGTTAGGGATCTCTCTAAAGTACTCAGGAGCAACAGTGTCTCTCTGGAGACTAAGGTGTGCCTGATACAGGCCATGGTATTTGCAATCTCTTGTTATGCATCAGAGAGTTGGACAATGACTAGGGAGGACAGAAGGAGAGTGGATGCTTTTGAGCTGTGGTGCTGGAGAAGGGTACTGAATGTACCATGGACTGCCAGGAAAACAAACAGATTCATCTTGGAGAGGATTAAACCAAGCTTCTCCTTGGAGGCAAGGATTCTGGGGCTTCGTCTGACATACTTTGGACATGTAGCCAGGAGGGACAGGTCCTTGGAGAGGGACATCATGCTTGGGAGGGTGGAGGGGGAGGCAAGGATTCTGGGGCTTCGTCTGACATACTTTGGACATGTAGCCAGGAGGGACAGGTCCTTGGAGAGGGACATCATGCTTGGGAGGGTGGAGGGAGAGCGCAGGAGGGGAAGACCTTCTATGAGGTGGATTGATTCGGTGACTGGGGTAATGGGGATGGGTGTGTCAGAGGCGGTGCGGTTGGTGCAGGATAGAGCAGGGTTTAGGGCTGTTGTGCATAGGGTCGCTATGAGTCGCAAACGACTCGACGGCACATAACAACAACAACATGTACTTTCCAGTTGGAAACAATCGATAGCTAACCCTCTGGCAGGTTTTCAGAAGTAGTTAATCATAAGGGAGGAGATTGTTCATCCTTCTCCAGTGAAGCAGCTTATGGCCTAGAACTGCATGCTTTGGGGATTGCAGTGCAGCTTCTTGCCGCTAGGTCACCGGAGTTCCCTTTATAAAACTGGAATAAGCAAAAATTTTTTAAAGTACTAGTTGGGGATTTCCTGCTATTTTAAAATAAATTAACCTCTTCAGGTCAAACAATGGAAACTAACAAGGTTTTAATATTCTGTGAACTATAAATAAATGTTGTTGATTGCCATAGAATCGAGCACAACTCAGAGCAACTCTATGAAAAAAAAGACCTGAAGCCTTCCTACAACTATTGTCATTTCTCAGAGTTCATAGAGTTTCTGGAGATGTGTTGTTTAGGAAGTGGATGCCACTCCTGATGAAGATAATCACATGATCTTGTGGCGATGGTGAAAATAATAGGAAAAATAAGGCCCTCATAATGCTCCAACTTAATTTTCTTCTGGCCTCCTTATGGTTATCAGAATATTAGAATTTTATAAAGTAAACCCCATTTCTCATTACCTGATGTTTTGCTTAGGGAGCTCTGGTGGCCTAGTGGGCATAGTGTTGAATTGTGTGTTACCATATAGTGCTGTTTTTGGTTGAGGTTGAGTCCATTCCAACTCATGGTGGCCATATGTATGCAGGGTAGAACTATTTTGTAGGGTCTTCATGTTTTTCTATGGAAATATACTTACTCAGTAAATAATTCTTTTAACTGTTACTTAAATTATTTGTTTTCAGCCTGCACACCCATTTGGAGTAAGAACTGGTAGGAAATTATTTTTTACTGTATAAAGTAGCCCTCCATCAATTATTATTTCCTCCATCTCTAGTGGTTACATTTAGGGCTTTGTGTTACCAAAAGTTTATTCATCCTCAGCAGTTCAAATCCATCAGTGGCTCCTGGGAAAAGAGATGCACAGCCTCCTCCAGTTGAGGTTTATAGCCTCAGAAACCCGACAGAGGGTGATAATGGGTCAAAATAACCTCAGCGGCAGTGAATATTTGATTTTTCAGCACTAGTGTTGTAAAGTAAACTTAGTTTTGTGCTGTGGGTGAACAAGATTTTGTTTATCACAACCTTATGACTCATGATCTCCTTTTTCTGCATTGACACACTTAGTGTTAATCTTAGTGTGCTCTCTTCACCTCCTGATTATTTTACTGAGCTTGGGTTGGGACAAGGGAGGGCGGGGATATATTTTGAAGTATCCAAGAATTATAGGTGAATCATAAAGTAAATTATTTGGGCGTGGCTTTCAGAGACCTCTCCAAAGTACTAAAGAGCAGCAATGTCAATCTGGAGACTAAGATGTGCCTAATTGAGGCCATAGTCTTTGCAATTACTTGCGATGCATCAGAAAGCTGGACAATGACTAGGAATGATAGAAGGAGAATTGATGCCTTTGAGCTATGGCACTGGAGAAGAATAATGAATATATCATGGACTGCTAGGAGAACAGACAGGTTCATCCTAGAGCAGGTGAGACCAGGCTGCTCCTTAGAGGCAAGGATTCTGAAGCTTTGTTTGATATACTTTTGATATGTTGCAAGGAAGGCCTAGTCCTTGGAGAGGGATGTCATGCTTGGGAGGGTGGAGGGACAATGCAAGAGAGAAAGACCCTGGATGGGATGGATTGATTCAGTGACTGGCATAATAGGGATAGGTATGTCAGAGACAATAATATTGGCACAGGATAGTGCAGAGTTTAGGGATGTTGTACATAGGGTCACTATGAGTCGCAGGTAACTACTTGATGGCACATAACAACAACATTAAAGACTGTAACAACTTTTTCCCTAATATCTTTGTTGATATCTTGTTATTTTCCCAAGGCAGAGAGTTATCAAATGCAAAAACCTTCCTTGTTGCAGAGTTAGAGCTGACTCATAGCTGACTGTCCAACAGGTCTCTTTGGCTATAGATCAAATAACAAGAGATAGTCCATTTTTTTCCCACAAAGTTGCTGGTAGAGTCCAACCTCCAAAGAGGAGTGGCCTCTGAATTAGTGCATATCTCTATAGAGTAGGCTATCAGAGCTCCTGCAGTTATCAGAATATGCAAACTTCCCAGCCATTGCCATCCACCGAGGGATGCCTCAGGAGGAGAGACTCTCTCGGTACCAGCAATTTAAAGATTTTCAACGACGTATTCTTGTGGCCACCAATCTATTTGGCCGAGGCATGGACATTGAGCGGGTGAACATTGCCTTTAACTACGACATGCCTGAGGATTCTGACACCTACTTACATTGGGTGGCCAGAGCAGACCGATTTGGCACCAAGGGCTTGGCCATCACGTTTGTGTCAGATGAAAATGATGCCAAGATCCTCAATGATGTTCAGGATCTCTATGAGGTTAATATTAGTGAGCTGCCTGACGAGATAGACATCTCCTCCTACATTGAACAGGCACGGTAGAAGATTCGTCCGTTGTGGAACATGACAGTCTGTCCCCACTTCAGGAGACACCACCAGACATGGGGGTGAAGGAGACACTACTGCCACCCAGCCTTGACCCCTCCCCCATGGCTTCCCTCTTTTGCATCACCACCACTCCTGTATCCCTGTACCTGATTTGTCAGAATTTTTTAACAAAACTAAAAATGAAAAAAAAAAGAATATGCAAACTAAAATCAGAATTCTGGCCTATTATGAAGTTATCATTCTTTATACTTAGTCAAAAATTTAGACTTAATTTGCTCTCAAGAGCAAGACAATGTTAAAGATAAGGAAGTTGAACCTGTGGATGAAACCAGTTTTAGTTTACATAGATAAGAATATTCTCAGTTTTGTATTGAAATCCCAAAACTACGGCGCTCATTTCCTGGTGTGAAAGGGGGTATGCTCTGGTTGACAGGGAAGCAGTGGTGACCTAGCAGTATATCTGCAATTCCTAAAGTAACTGTTGCCACAGTTGGAAGATTTCCAGGGGAAGGAGAAAGAAAGAGTTTAGTAGACTGTGAAAAGAAACACTATAATTCTGTCTTTGTTGTTGTTGTTATGTGCCATCGAGTCATTTGCGACTCATAGCGACCCTATGTACAACAGCCCTAAACCCGGCTCTATCCTGTGCCAATCGCACTGCCTCTGACACACCCATCCCAATTATCCCAATCACTGAATCAATCCACCTCATAGAGGGTCTTCCCCTCCTGCGCCAGCCCTCCACCCTACCAAGCCTGATGTCCCTCTCCAAGGACCTGTCCCTCCTTGCAACATGCTCAAATTATGTCAGACGAAGCCCCAGAATCCTTGCCTCCAAGGAGTTGCTTGGTTTAACCCTCTCCAGGATGAATCTGTTTGTTTTCTTGGCAGTCCATGGTACATTCAATACTCTTCTCCAGCACCATAGCTCAAAGGCATCAATTCTACTTCTGTCCTCCCTAGTCATTGTCTAACTCTCTGATGCATAACAAGTGATTGCAAAGACCATGGCCTGTATCAAGCGCACCTTAGTCTCCAGAGAGACACCATTGCTCTTGAGCACTTTAGAGAATTTGCTCACCTTATAGCATGAATCCACCAGTTGTCTGTTAGCTTGCCAAGAACCATAAGAACCAAAATAAGACCTTGAATGTATCCCAAATAAATTTTAAAACCATCCTGTTGTTGTTATGTGCCATTGAGTCTCCTGTGACTCCTAGAGACCCTATGTTCTGAAGCCTGCCCTGCCCTGAGCCAGTTTCACTGACTCACACACACCTATCCTATTACCCCAGTATCAATACATCTCATCTGGGGTCTTCCTCTCCTGCACTGTCCCTCCATTCTTCCAAGCATGATGTCCTTCTCCAAGGATCATTCCCTCCTGGCCATGTGCCCAAAGTATGTGAGATAGAGCTTCAAAATCCTACCCTCCAAGGAGAAACTTTGTTTCAACCTCTCCAAGACAGACCTATTTCTTTTCTTGGCAGTCCATGATAATGTTCAAGACTCTTCTCTAGAACCACAACACAAAGGCATTGATTCTTCTGGCAACCTTCATCATTGTCCGGCTCTCTGATGCATAGCAAGTAATTATGAAGACTGTAGTCTCTAAGCCAAGTGACCCAAAAGAGTGTGGAAATTGTCAAACAATATCACCGATAACACATGCAAGCAAAATCTTGCTGAATATTATCCAAAAACAACTGCAACAGTACATCTACAGAGAACTATCAGAGACACAAGCTGGGTTTAGAAGTGGTTGTGGCAAAAACCATCCTAAGAATATATTTAATACTTTGAACGCTAATGGCCAAAGACCAGATGAGTTGTGAAATAACATCAGGGACTTCATCCATGAAGAAAGCAAAAGGGCACTACAAAGACAGGGAAGAAAGAAAGAAAAACAAATGGATATTATTAGAAGAGATTCTGAAACTTGCATTCGAATAAAAAGAAACCAAAACATGGGGAAGGATTAAGAGGTAAGAGAGCTGAACAGATTTGAAAGGGCCACTTGAGAAGGAGCTGGGGTTTGGAAAACAAGGAAGAGTACACTCAGCACTTGTCAAACTGAAAGAATTAAGGAACAAATTTAGGTCTTGAGCCGCAATGCTGAAGGATTCTGTGGGTAAAATAATGATGGCAGAAAGCATCAAAAGAAGGAAAAAGAGATTCACAGTTAGTCAACCAAAAAGAATAGCTTGACACTGAACCATTTCAGGAAGTAGCAAATGATAAAGTACCAGTAGTGTTGAAGAAGTTCAAGCTACACTGAACGCATTGGCAAAAAATAAAGCCCTAGGAATTGATGTATCAGGAAATAGATACTCACCAGTCTCTTCCAACAAATGTGGAAAACAACCACTTGAGCAACTGACTGGAATAGATCTATATCTGTTTCCATTCCCAAAAATGGTGACCCAGTAGAATGTGGAAATTATTGAATAATAATAATAATAATAATAATAATAATAATAATAATATCCCATTCAAGTAAAGTCTTGCCAAAAATTATTTTAAAAGGTGGAGTTGTACATTGACAAGGACCTGTCAGAAATTCAAGCTGGATTTAGAAGAGGCTTTGGCACAGCGATATCATTGCTGATGCGAGGTCTATCTTAGCTGAAGTAGAGAATACCAGAAAGATGTATACTTGTGTTTTAGGCATTTGACTATGTAGATCATACATATTATGGCTGACTGAGAAGAATGAGAGTCACAATTAAGAAGACTTAATACCAAACCTTTATTTAGATCAAAATGCAGTTGTCAGAATAGAGCAAGGGTAAAATACATGGTTTAAAACCAGAAAGGGGTGTATCAGGACTATATTCTTTCTCCATGCCTATCAATCTGCATGCTGAGCAAATAATTCACAACCATAGCTTGGTCAAGTTTATCTTTTTCTTTAAATTGATATCTTTATTCTTTAGCACTTTGGAGAGGTCTTTGACAGCACATTTTCCCAACAAAAATATTTCTTTTTATTTTCTGACTGCTGCTACCATGGTTGTTGATTGTAGATCCAAGTAAAAGGAAATCGTTGGCAGCTTCAAGCTTTCTCCATCTATCATGGTGCTGCTTCTTGGCTTGGTGGTGTGGACTTTTATCTTCTTGATATTGAGATTTAATCCATTTAGAAGACTTCAGTCTTTAATCTTCTTTAGTAATCGCATCATGTCGTCTTCACTTTCAACAAGCAAGATTGTGTCATCTTCATAATGCAGGTTGATGAGTCTTCCTCCAATCTTGGTTCCATGTACTTCATATAACGAAGCTTCTCTAATTACTTATTAAGAACACAGATAGAATAGGTATGGAAAAAAGGCACAGATCAGATGTACACTTTTCATGACGTTAAACCATACAATGGCCTCTTGTTCTGTCTGGACAACAACTACTTGATCTATGTCTAGGCTTTGCATAAGCACAATGAAGTGATCTGAGATTCCCATTCTTCTCAATGTTAGCCATAGTTTGTTATGATTCACACACTCAAATGTCTTTGCATAGTCAATAAAACTAAAATACACATCTTTCTTGTATTCTATGCTTCAGCCAAGGTCTACTTGACAATTAATTGTAGCTTTTGTGCCATGGTCTTCTGAACACATCTTAACTTTATAGACATTCCCTGTTCATGTGTGTTTATTCAATACGAGTTCCCAGTGGTTTTAATAAACTCCAGCAAGACTTTCCTTTGCATGTGATGATAAATTTGTTGAATCATTTCAGCTGTTTTTTGAATTGCCATTTTTTAATAAAAACAAATATCAATCTCTTCCAGTCAGTTGACTTATCTTCCAAATAGCATAGGCTAGTGATCATATCAGAACTGCATGTCTTTGTTGAAACACCTCAATTCATATTCCATCAACTCCTTGGGCCTTATTTTTTGCCAATGCCTTCACTATAGCTTGAACTTCTTTTATTATCATTGGTTCTTGATCATACACTGCTTCCTTAAATGGTTCAGTATCAGATATAGTGATCTTATTCTTTGTGTTCATCTTAATATTTTCTTATAGTAATTAGTGTAATGACTTTTGAATTCACAAATAATTTATTTTTATAAAATTTCAATTATATGTTTAATAGTCATTTTACCTATGTTGTGTGTATATTTTTTTTTTAATTTGAACATATTGTAATGAACCTTAAAAATATAAATGGTACTTTTCTTTCACAAAACAGAGTCATGAGACACAACTGATTGTCCTGACTCCACTATTAATTATATGTGATCTTGGTAATTTTCTATTCTGCAAAATTTCTTATGTTTAATAGGGGGTTATTTTGAGACTCCAAAATACAGAATAAGATTTCACTTAGTGTATGAAAAATTAAGAGAACATTAAGGAGCTTTTCCAATGTTATGAATGCAGAGGTGATCATGACCCAATTTGCTTATAAAGAAGAGTAGTACTATCCTAGCTTGGAAGCAGGAGTGGCATCCACAACTGATTTTGTCATCTGCTTAATATAAGTTGTTGATGAAATAGAGAAAACATTAAGGTATCATTTTGATCTACAGTTTTAATATGCCAGTATATCTTAAAGGAATCTCAAATCATTGAACTAGTCTATTGAATTTCACAAAGCCAGGATTTGATAGATGTGCTCAGACTATATGAACATATAAAAAAGTCACAATTGAGAGAAAGTTTAGGTCAATATGTTACTAACACTACTGAGTGAAACGTTGTCAAGGAGTATTATTTTTCCACAATTTCCAAGTATCACCCCAGAGATGACTTAAAATTTAGAAAGGGCGTAAGAAATCTTTGCATTAGAAAAGTCTGGCAGACATCATTTTAACCCACAAGTCAAAACTACCCAACACACTGACCTCACACAATCCTAATACACTGGGATGTGTTCTTCCTCAACATGTATATATTTTTCTTTTGAGTCCATTCCAACTCATGTGGACTCCATAAAACAGTAGAATTGCCCAACTTTTCCAGTGTTGATATTTGCAGAAACACTGCTACATCATTATCCCAGGGAGCAGTTAGTGAGTTTGAACTGCTGATCTTCAGGTTATAAGCTGAGCACTTAATTGCTGTGCCACCAGAACTCCTGGAGAAGAAGTCCATTAGAAATGGAACTCACTCCTTAGTTCAAAATATATTCTATAAGAAACAAAGAAAAGACAAAAATGTTAACTCTAGGAAAAAGCATTATAAAATACATTTGTGAATCAAGAGTGGGAAAGACTTA
>NW_006399810.1:9231971-9234404 GCF_000299155.1 Elephantulus edwardii
ATGGATGAAGTCACAGGCGATTTTCAGCACCAGAATGCTTTTTAAAAGACAATTGGACTGATAAATGGGGGGGAAAGATTCAAATTGTCACCTCTTTTTACTTGTATCCACAGTCAGCATCCTTGATGTCAAGAAATTGAATGACGGGTTGCATTTGGAGAAAATCTGATGTGAAGGCCCTCTCTAAAATGCTAAAGAATTACAGTGTCAGTTTAAAGGCTAAGATGCACCTAATTCAAGCCATGGTCTTATCAAATACTTACTACAGATCTGAAAGTTGGACCATGAATCCAAGGATGTTGTTGCTGTTATTGTTGTTGTTAGGTGCCATTGAGTTGAGTACAACTCATAGCAACCCTGTGAACAAAAGATCTGAACCCTGTTTTATACTGTGACACATAAGAGCCTATTGTGGCAGTCCCCACATCAGTCCATCTGGGTTATGGTCTTACTCTTCTTTGCTGACCCTCCACCTTTCCTAAGATCATATCCTTGTCCAAGGAATAGCCCCTCCTAACAACATGTCCAAAGTATGTAAGGCAAAGCCTCATCATCCTTGCCACAAAATAGCTCTCCTGCTTCACCCTTTCTAAGACATATTTGTTTGTTCTTTTGGTAGTCTATCGGATGTTCGATGTTCAATGCTCTTCTCCAACACCACAGCTCAAAGGCATCAGTTCTTCTAATGTGAGCTGGAAGCCTCTTGTTCTCAACTAGAACCTGGTGGGCAGGGCTTTGTATTTAGAAGTTGGTCAGGCCCTGACTCCAGTTTGAAGTCTCATGTGTGAAGCAGTTGAATTCTGGATGGTAGATTGTTTTGATTTAATTGAAAGTCTAGTGTGAATTCTTTGGTCACTTTTATTTCATTAACAGTCAAGTGTAAGCTGATTGGTTGATTTGATTTAGCTAAAAGTCAGCTGTGGGCTGGAAGCCTCTTTTCAGAATCAATCAGGACCTGATGGTTGGGCCTTTGTATTTAAGTCAGTTGAGCCCTCAGGCATGTGGTCCTCAAATCTGCTGTTAATTGTCTTTGGGGAAAACATTGTACTAAGTGGTACAGCACTTGTCTGTTGGTTTGCTGTACTGTGATATCTTGGGGTTGCTGTGATACTGAAAGCTGTGCCACTGGTGTGTCAGATGCCTTAATGATTACCTATGGCGAACAGGGTTTGGTAGAACTTCCAGATAAAGACAGACTAAGAAGCAGATTTGGCATCCACTTGTTAAATAGTTGCTTTTTAAAAAACCCAATGAACACTGGAGGACTAAGGATGACAGAATAATCAATGCCTCTGAATTGTGGTGCTGGAGAAAAGTACTGAATATCCCATGAACTGCCAAAAAACAAATATGTTTTGAATAAAGTACAACCAGTGTGCTTCTTAGAGACATGGGTTGTGAAGCCTTATCTTATTTGGGCTTGTTGTTAGGATGGATCAGACCTTGGAAGAAGACATCATGCTTGAAAAGGTAAAAGTTCAGCAGAAGAGAGGAAGACCCTCACCAACATGGATTGACATAGTGACTGTAGCAATGGGCTTAAATATATCAGAGAACATGAAGATGGCACCAGATAGGGCAAAGTTCACATCAATTGTTAATTGGGTCATTACGAGGCATAGGATATGAGCTGATTAGATTCAGCCTTGGATTTAAAAAGGCTTTTTGGCCACCTGTCTGAGACTATTTCTAGGCTGGGAAGGTGAGTGGACTGGCCGGATGCTGCAAAGGTATGTTTTCTGATCTGAGGTTAAGACTAGGGTATGGCTGTTTCTCACAACAGGGTGTGAGCTGATTGGATTTGGCCTCATATTTAAAAAGGCTCTTGGCTACCAGTCTGGGATATTTCTAGGCTGAGAAGATGAGTGGAATGGCTGAATTCTGTGAAGGTGTCTTTTCTGGTTTAGGGTTGAGACTAAGGTGCAGGTCTTACTTGCAACAGTATGTGAGCTGATTGGATTTGGGGCCTGATTTTTGTAGATCTCCCAAATAAAACAAGTTTGGAAGCAGGAGTGGCATCCACTTCAAAAAAACCTTACCTTGGGGAACTATATGAACTTGTAGAAAAGATGAAAGTTTTGTATTGAAGGCTTTCATTCATAGGGTCACTGTGGGTCATCTATGATTCTATGGCACTTAATAACAACACGAAGCATAGTTGACTAGATGATACTTAACAATAACAACAAACAAACTGGATTGATAATGACATAAAATTTCAAAACTTAGATTCGGCTGAAAATTGTCCAAAAATGTTTGGAACAATATGTCAACAGAGAACTGCCAGATGTGCAGGCTAGATTTAGAAGAGGTCGTGGTACTAGGGATATTATAGCTAATGTAAGATGGATCTTGGCAGAAAGCAGAGAATACCAGAAGAATGCCTTCATTGACTATGCAAAGGCTTTTTGACTGTGTGGATCACAACAAGCT
>NW_006399810.1:9235274-9249377 GCF_000299155.1 Elephantulus edwardii
GGAGAGGAAGACTCTCAATGAGATAGATTGATTCTGTGAGTGGAGTGGTGGGAATGAATGTGTTTGAGACAGCAAGGTTGGCACAGGATAGAACGGCTTTTAGGGCTCTTGTACATAGGGTCGCTATGAGTCACAAATGACTCGATGGCACATAGCAACAACAACACCAATATTTAGGAAAAAATTAAAAGACTTTACAATTCAAAGAACCAAGAACTTTTTTTAAAAAAATTTTGTGTGTGTATGTACCATCAAATCAGATCTGACTGGTACAGAAGGAGATTGTCCCTCCTACACCAGCAGAGCATCTGGTGGATTCAAACCACACACCTCTGGGATTGCAGTGAAGCTTCTTGCCACTAGGCCACCAGAGCTCCCTAGGAACAAATTTTCTTAATGTGATTTACAGAAGGAGGATTGCAGTTATATTATCAACTCTATTTATAATTAAAGAAATGAAAATAAATATAGTATGTTTTGCTTTTCAATTGCAAAACATGTTGTATTTGTTTTCAATCTGTATGCAGAACAGATTATTTGGGATACTGGACTGTATGAGGAGGAATGTGGTATCAGGATTAGTGGAAGAGTCATCAACAACCTGCATTATGCAAATGACACAGCCCTGCTTGCTGAAACAGGAGGACCTGAAGCACTTGCTGCAGCCTTCAATATGGATTGAAGCTCAACATCAAGAAAACAAAGATTCTCACCACTGGGCCAATTGGCAGCATCACTATGGATGGTGAAGAGATTGAGACAGTTAAACATTTTCGTTTGCTTGGCTCCACTGTCAGCACTATCGTTGTCAGCAGCCAGGAAATCAAGAAATGAATTGCATTGGGAAATTCACTTGTCAGGGACTTCTCCAGAGTACTGAAGAGCAACGATATCAGGCTGGAGACTAAGGTGTGCCTGATCCACGCTATATTCTTCGCAGTTGTGTGCTATGCATCAGAGAGCTGGACAGTGACTTGGGATGATAGATAATTGATGCCTTTGAGCTATGGTGCTGGAGAAGAGTGTTGAATATACCATGGACTGCTAGAAGAACAAACAGGTTTGTCCTGGAGAGGGTGTATCCAGGCTGCTCCTTGGAGTCAAGGTTTCTGAAACTTCATCTGACATACTTTGGGCATGTTGCAAGGAGGGACCAGTCCTCAGAAGGGGACATCATGTTTGGGAGAGTATAGGAACAGCACAGGAGAGAAAGACCTTCGATGAGATGGATAGATTCAATGATTGGGGTAGTGGGAGTAGGAATGTCAGAGACAGTAGGTTGGCACAGGCTAGAGCAGCATTTAGGGCTCTTGCACATAGGGTTGCTATGAGTCGCAAGCAACTAGATGGCACATAACAACAACAATATTATTAATATCACACGCAAGCAAGATCCTGCTGAAAATGATCCAAAAATGAGTGTAACAGCACATTAACAGAGAACTACCAGATGTGCAGGCTGGGTTTAGAAGAGGCCATGACACTAGGGATATTATAGCCAATGATGATGGATTTTTCTACTTCTCTGTCATACACATCTCTCTTACACAGCACTCTCGTTCTCTCTCTCTCTCTTACACACACACAGAGAGAGAGAGAGAGAGAGAGAGAGAGAGCAGAAGTGGCATCAACTTCCTAAACAATATGCCTCTGGAAACTCTATGAACTTCTATAAATATCAATAGCTGTAGAGAGGCTTCAGGCCTTTTGTTCATAGCATTGCTATGAGTTGTGCTTGACCCAAAGCCAATCAATAACAACAGCACGTGGATCTTGGCTGAAAACAGAAAATATCAGAGGAATGTCTATCTGTGTTTCATTGACCACACAAAGGCAATTGACTGAGTGGATTACAACAAAATGTCATTAACCTTGAGAGGAATGGAAATCCCAGAACACTTGATGGTGCTTATGCGAAATCTATACTTGGACCAGGAAGCAGTCCTAAGAACAGAGCAAGGAAGCACTGCATGGTTCAAAATCTGGAAAGATATGCACCAGGGGTCCATCTCTGCATGCAGAACAGATCATCTGGGAGGATGGGCTCTATGAGGAGGAATATGGCATAAGGATTGGAGGAAGACTCATCAACAACTTGCATTATGCAGATGACACAACCTTGCTTGCTGAGACTGAGGAGGACCTGAAACACTTGCTGCAGAAGGACTGTGGCCTTCAATATGGACTGAAACTCAGCATCAAGAAAACCAAAGATTCTCACCACTGGGCCATTTGGCAGTGTCATGATAGATGATGAACAGATTGAGATAGTTAACAGTTTTAGTTTGCTTGGCTCCACAATTAACACTCTTGGCACCAGCAGCCAGGAAATCAAAAGATTAATTGCATTAGGAAAGTCTGCTGGCAGGGACCTCTCCAGAGTACTGAAGAATATGGTGTTAGTTTAGAGACTGAAGTGCACCATGGTCTTTACAGTTACTAATTATGCATCAAAAAACTGGACAATGCCTAAGGATGATATAAGAATAAATGCCTTTGAGTTGTGGTGCTGGAGAAGAGTATTGAATATACGCTAGGCTGCTAGGAGAACAAATAGGTTCATCCTGGAGAGGGGGAGCCAGGCTGCTCTGTGGACGCAAGGATTTTGAAGCACTGTCTCATTTACTTTGGACATGTTGCAAGGAGGGACCAGTCCTTTTAGAGGGACATCATGCTTGGAAGGATGGAGTACAAGAGAGAAAGACCCTGAATGAGGTTGGCTCAAGATAGAGCAGCATTCAGAGCTGTTGTACATAAGGTCACTGACAGCACATAATAAGAACAACCCTCCAGTGGGTTTTCCGAGAAGAAATGAAAGGAGCCTGCTCATCTTTGCCTGTGGAGCAGCTGGTCGATTTGACCCGTGTGCCTTTGGGTTGGTAGTGAAACTGTTTACCCACTAAGTCACCTGCTACAACAGATATAACAATGAATTGCTTTAATGAGCAAAATTTATTCTCTTACATTTTAGGAATCTAAAAGTTCAAGTTCAGGGTTCAGCTCTAGGGGAAGGCCTGGCATTCATTGGAGGTACATATGTCCTGGCCTTCCCTGGTGTTAAGAACTTCCTTGATCAGGGACTCAAGTCTAAAAAGACATTCTTGGTGTCAGTGAGGTCCCCCACTCCCCTCAGCTCTCTTTGTCCCCTTTTATCTCTAGTGAGATAAAAGGTATTACAGGCCACACCTAGGAAACTCCCCTTCTATTTAATTAGGGCTGTAATGAGATTAAGGAGTGTTGCATTCTAACCTTAATCCTTTTACAACTATTTGGTTTATCAGATCCTTGAGGGTCATTACATAACTCTCAATTTATATCATTGTTGTTGTTAAGTGCCTTCAAGAACAACTCATAGCATCCCTATGAATAGCAGATATGAACCCTGTTCTCTTCTGTTACATCGTAATTATTTCAGACATACTTGAGCCCATTGCAGAATCACTGTGTCAGTCCATCTGATGTGGTTCTTGTTGGGGGACACAATTCAATCCAGGAAAACTATCAAAGCATGCCAGTGCTGCACAGCCACTGAAAAAACTAATGAGCTGATGTAAAAAAAAACAACAAAAAAAATTCCAATATAAATTACACAGGGCAAAATGATGTAAAATATTTTTAAATGTATAAAAAGGAAAAATAATCAAGTGAAGATTTGGAGTTTTTTGGATGCTACTGTAAGAACCTTAATGATAGTTTCCTACTGCAGAGAAAGAAAGATGACAAGAAGAGATTTAGTGGGGTTTTTCTTCCATTTTAAACTTTTTTATACTACATAAAATTTCTAATCTTATATCATTTTTAAAACCTTTTTATTTCAACAGTAGTTATCTGTATACATTTGCTCTTATTTTAATGCTTTGCATCCTTTTATGTTAAATAGAAATACTTTCAACAAAATATTTTTTTAAAAGGACATTGCATCAAAAGTCAGAGAAATATTTCAAAATGAGGAAAAATGTTAGAGAAAAAGCAGCACAAAAGAAAAGGTAGAATGAAAGGAAGATAAAGGTATAAAATTATTGGCATAAAGTGTAAATGATTACGACACATATGTTTGAGATATATTTCTCTATAAAGAAACCCTTTAGTTGCATTTGTGAGGATTTTGGTGGGTTTTTTGATGTTTTATTATTAATTTATTATTATTATTATTATTCATTTTAATGAAAATTTACAGAGATTTTGGATTTCCATTCATTCATTGTTGCACTTTTCTCCCTGCCCACCCCTCCCTTCCAGTTCCGTCTTCTCTTTGAAAAGTAGAAGAAAAATTATTTCATTGTTATACAATCCCTCCCCCCAAGTCCACTCCAGTATGCAGCCTCCATTCTGGTCTCCTGTCATGACAATAATACCTAATCATATATCCCTTTTTAACCGTTCTCTCTTATCTGTTTCAATGCAGCATACACAATTTATCCCATCTTTCTCAGTCTCCCTCCAACCCCGATGTCAATCCCATTTTACAACAGTGATACTATTCAGAATTTGTCCTTTTGTGTCCGAGATTTTTCACTATGCATAATGTTCTCCAGGGCCACCCGTTTTGAATAATATTTCATGATTTCCTTGTTTTTCAATGCAGCATAGTATTCCATTGTGTGAATATACCAGAGCTTCAGTATCCATTCGTTTGTTGATGGGCACTTAGGTTGTTTTCAACTCTTTGCTACTGTGAACAAAGCTGCGATAAACATGGGTGTGCATATATCAACCTGTGAATTTTGGTTTTCTAAGGTAACACCGCATGGTTCAAAATTGGGAAGGGTGTACGCCAGGGATGTGTCCTATCTCCATACCTTTCCAACCTGTATGCAGAGCAGATTATCCAAGAGGCCGGGCTCTATGAGGAGAAGTGTGGGGTCAGGATTGGTGGAAGATCTATTAACAATCTGCGTTATGCAGATGATACAACCCTGCTGCTGAAACTGAGGAGGACCTCATGCACTTGCTGCAGATGGTCAAGGACTGCAGCCTTCAGTATGGACTGAGGCTCAATGTCAAGAAGACAAAGATTCTGACAACTAGACCAATTGGTATCATCAGGATGGATGACGAAGAGATTGATATTGTTCACAGCTTCAGTTTGCTCGGCTCCATGGTCAACACTCTTGGCACCAGCAGCCAGGAAATCAAAAGAATGTATTGCGATGGGAAAGTCTGCTGTTACGGACCTCTCTAAAGTACTCAAGAGCAACGGTGTCTCTCTGGAGACAAAGGTGCACCTGATACAGGCCATGGTCTTTGCAATCACTTGTTATGCATCAGAGAGTTGGACAATGACTAGGGAGAATAGAAGGAGAATTGATGCCTTTGAGCTGTGGTGCTGGAGAAGAATATTGAATGTACCCTGGACTGCCAAGAAAACAAACAGATTCATCCTGGAGAGGGTTAAACCAGGCTACTCCTTGGAGGCAAAGATTCTGGGGCTTCGTCTGACATACTTTGGACATGTTGTAAAGGAGAGACAGGTCCTTGGAGAGGGACATCATGCTTGGTAGGGTGGAGGGACAGCGCAGGAGGGGAAGACCCTCTATGAGGTGGATTGATTCAGTGACTGGGGTAATTGGGATGGGTGTGTCAGAGGCAATGAGATTGGCACAGGATAGAGCACAGTTTAGGGCTGTTGTACATAGGGTCGCTATGAGTCGCAAACGACTCGATGACACATAACAACAACAACAACAATGTTGAGATACAATCCATATCAAAGGTCACAATCCTTGATCTCCTCAGTTTTGAGTAGCAAAGTTACGTCATCAGCATAATGTAAGTTGTTGAAAAAAATTCCTCCAATCTTAACGCTACATTTTCTTCATAAAGTCCAGCTTCCTGGATGATCTGTTCAGCACATAGATTGAAAAATAATGGGGAAATGATACATCCACTGACACACTCCATTTTTTTATTTTGAAGCTTTTGCTCTTTTCAGACCACAGTTTCTTGGTCTAGGTATGTTTCTCACAAGCATAATCGAGTGTTTTGGGATCCCCATTCTTTTCAATGTTAGCCCCTATTTATTGTGATCCACACAGTCAAAAATCTTTGCATAGTTGATAAAACACAAATGGACAATACTTCTGGTACTCACTGCTTTCAGCTAAGATCCACAGGACATCAGCAATGATATCCCTAGTGCCAAGACTTCTTCTGAACCCAGCTTGTATTTCTGGCAGTTCTCTGTCTAGTTATTTTTTAATAATCTTCAGCAAGAGTCTGTTTACTTGGGATATTAATGATATTGTTCAATATAATAGGAGTGAATATGGATATCTTCTGGTCAGTTAGCCAGGAGCTTTTCTCCACATTTCTTGGTACAGCCTGCTGAGCACATCCAGGGATGCATCTATTTGTTGAAATATGTCAGTTGGTATTCCTAAGGACATATTTTTGCCAATCTCTTCAGAGTAGCTTGTTGTTCTATGTGCCATCAAGTCACCTGCAACTCATAGCAACCCTATGTACAATAGCTCTGAAGTCTGCCCTGTCCTGAGCAATTCTCACTAACTCCAATATACCTACCTCCATTGCCCTACTTACCGTATCAATCCATCTCATCCGAGGTCTTCCTCTCCTGTGCTTTTCCTCCACCCTTCTGAGCATGATGTCCTTCTCCAAGGATCAGTCCCTCCTGGCCACATGCCCCAAGTATGTGAGGCGAAGTTTCAAAATCCTAGCCTCCAATGAGAAATTTGGTTTCACCCTCTCCAAGACAGACCTATTTAAGTAGCTTGAGTTTCTTTTTTTATTACCATTGGTTCTTGATCATATATTACTTCCTGAAATGGTTCTTCCAGTCAATTCTTTTTGATACAGTGACTCCATGTATTCCTTTCACCTTCCTTTAATGCTTTTTTGATCATTCAAGAACAGCACAGAAAAAGAAGTACATTGCAGTGGTGCTTATAGCATCTTTAAATATTGCAATTCAAGTCTTGAATTTGTTCTTCAGTTCCATCAGCTTGAGAAATGCTGAGTACATTTAATTTTTCTGATTCCACCTCTTTGCACAATTTGTTATAATACTTTACTTTGTGTGAATGCGCTCACTTTGAAATCTTTTATTCAGCTTATTCACTTCATCCTTTTTTCCCTTTGTTTTGGCTTCTCGATGTTCTAGTGCAATATTCAGAGTCTCTTCTGACATCCATTTTGGTCTTCTTCCTCTGCCTTTGTAATGTTTTCTTCATGGATAATATATCCTTTATATCATTAAGGAGAGATAGATAGATAGATAGATAGATAGATAGATAGATAGATAGATAGATAATCACCTTTATATCATCCTAAAGCTCATAAGTTCCTTAGTGTTCAATGCCTCAAACCTTTTCTTGAGATGGTTTTTAAATTCAGGTGGGATAGATTCAAGTTCATATTTTAGTTCTTGTGGATTTGTTTTCATTTTATTTATCTTCAGTTTGAACTTGCACATGAATAGTTGATTATCTGTTCTAAATCTAATTCAACAGTTACAACTCTACTGTATTTAGTATTCAATAGTAAAACAAAGCAAAAGGATGGTTAGAAGAAATTAAGAGTCAAATACATTGAATTTTCAGCCAGAAAGATTGAAAATTGTGAAGCATTTAAATAAAAAAGGATGAGAGACAATACAATGAAGTGAAATTAAAACTAAGAAATAAAAAGATTTTTTTAAAATAAATGTTTTAGAAGAAATATAAAACAAGTCAATCCCTGGTGTGTTTTTTAATAAAAAATTTAAGATGATTCACTAGGATTAAAAAACAAGCAAAACAAAGTTGCACCAGGGCCCAAATAAAGTAGATAAAGCAAAATGTGGATAAATATAAAGTGAAGTATAATTATATATGTGGAGATCCTTTTAAAGTTTTAAATAACTGTTATATACAACTTTATATCACTAAATCTGAAAATACAGTCAACATGGTATTATTTAAATGATCAGATTTAAAATAACTATGCAGTGATTGATTATTTCCTATATAACAACAATAACCAGATATAAAATGCAATGGGAACCTATCCTTTTATAAAAAATAAAATTTTATTTTAATTGTGATTTTATGAGGGTAGGCAGGATGGCAGTGGAGACCAGTTTGAAAATCATCTCTGGGATCTGGTTCTAACTGAACCTGTTGGCTGGAACATTCTTCTACGTGGTAAGCATTGGTCTGTGCATTGCTGTATAGAAGTAACTCATGGTTGCTGTGATGCTAAACACTGTGACATGGATGTGTGTCAAATGTGATAATGGTTACCCATGGTGGACAGTGTTTGGTGGAGCTTCCCAATTAAAACAAGCTTGGAAGCAGGAATGGGATCCACTTCCAAAATGGCTTGCCTTCCAAAACTCTTAAGTGGACACACCAGGGCTATATGACCTAGAGGTATGTTTGAACAAAAACAATGAAAGACAGGCCCAAGGGCCGCAGATTAAAAGTCACCCACCTTTGGCTTGGTAGCATATCTTTCTGTCCACTGGGCCAAATGATCTCTGTGTTGATGTTATTGTTGTTAAGTGCATCGAGTTGCAGGCGGCTCATAGCGACCCTATGAAGGAAAGTAGTAGTACTTTTTACCAATCATTTCTAATGATAGTAAAGGAAGAAGTTCAAGTTGCACTGAAGGCTTCGGCAAAAAATAAGGTCCTAGGAACTGATAAAATACCAACTAGCATGTTTCAACAAAGAGATTCAGCCCTGGATATGATCATTAGACCATGCTAAGAAATTTGGAAAACAGCTACCTGGCTGTCTAACTGAAAAGAGATCAATATTTGTATCTATTCCAAAAGGGGGGGAGGTGATCCAATATAATATGGAAATTAGCATACAGTATAATGTGCAAGTAAAATCTTACTGAAGATTTTTGAAAAAACAGTTGGAACAGAACATCATCAATGAGCTCCCAGAATTTCAAGATGGATTTAGAAGAGGCCTTTGCATGAGGAATATTCTTGCTAATAACTCATGGAGTATCAGAATGGTATCCTGTTTTATTGACCCTGCAAAGGTTTTTTGTGGATCATAACAGATTACAGATAACTTTGAGAAGAATGAGAATCCCAGAACATATACCTAGTCAATCTGAATGCTGAGCAAATCATTTGAGAAGATAGATTGTATGAAGAATATGGCATCAGGATTGGAGGAAGACTCATCAACAACCTGTGTGATGTTGATGACATAACATGGCTTGCAAAAAGTGAAAAAAATTTAAAGCGTTTGCTGCAGAAGGTCTTTGATCTTGAATATGGATTACATTTCAACATCAAGAAAACAAAAATCCTCACTTGTGGACCCACAGATGACATCATCATTGGTAGATAAAAGATTGAAGTTATCAATTATTTCATTTTACTTGGATCCACAGTCAACACTCATGGTACAGTACCTAAGAAATCAAAAGACATGTTGCACTGGGAAAATTTGTTGTCAAAGATCTCTCCAAAATCTGAAGCAGCAATGATATCAGTTTACAGACTAAAGTATATCTGATCCAAGCCCTAGTCTTTTCAGTTACTTCTTGTTTATCTGAAAGTTGTACAGTGAAGAAAGATGACAGAAGAATTCATGCCTTTAATTGTGGTGATGGAATACTGTATATCCCATGAACTGCCAGAAGAACAAACAAGTATGTGGGAGTGCAACCAGGGTGCTCCTTAGAAGCAAGGGTGTGAAATTTCATCTCACACACTTTGGGCACATTATCAGGAGGGGCCAATTAGGGGGGGCAAAAAAAAAAACAAACAAAAACCCATGGTGTGAAAGATAGAGGATCATTGAAGAGAGGAAGTATCTAAACAAGATGATTGACACAGTGACTGTAAGAGTGGGCTCGACCATGGGAAAGATTGTGAGGATTGTACAAGGTAGAACAAGGCTCAGATCTGTTGTTCATAGGGTTGCTGAGCTGTAGTCACTTTGTTAGCACCTAACAACAATACTAATAATAACTCATTCACTCAAATAATTACTTCAGAGTCGGGCGTGACCCACAGCTGACCCTCTAGCAGATTTTCAGGACACTAAATTGCATGGGAAAAGATTGCCCCTCTGTCTCCTAAGAAACCAGTGAATTCAGACCTCCAGAGAGGCATCACCTTGGGGTTAGCAACTCAAATCGTTACAGATTATTCCAGTAGAGCTTCCCAATATTTACACGTAATTATAATGCATCCATTAAGACAATAATATCCAAGACTAAAGCTTCATCTGGCATACTTTGGGCATGTTGCAAGGAGGGACCAGTCCTTGGAGAGGGACGTCATGTTTGGGAGGGTGAAGGGACAGCACAAGAGAGGAAGACACTCGATGAGATGGATCAATTCAGTCATTGGGGTAATGGGAGTGGGTGTGGCAGAAACATGAGGTTGGCACAGGATAGAGCAGGGTTTAGGGCTCTTGTACATACGGTCACTATGAGTTGTAAGTGACTTCACAGCACATAACAACAACGTGAATAATAATTTTATACGGGCTTCTTGGTGTGAAAGATTAGCTTTGGGATAGTTAACAAAATTTTAGAGTTAATAAGTTTTACCTCTTGAGATTTTATATGAGTAGTCATCTTTTGTTTTTTCACCTAACTTTGCACCCCACTACCCATCTCTCAGTTTTTAAGTATACATTCATCTTTAGATCTGTGGACTATTAAAAATCTAATGTTTACCTTGTAGGGACTGTAAACTTGAACAAACAAATGTGGAGGGGGAAAAAAACCCTCAAACAAATGTGCAGTAAGTAGCAGTATCGTTATGTGCTGTTGAGTGACCTGCGACTCATAGTGACCCTATGTACAAAAGCCCTAAACCCTGCTCTATCCTGTGCCAATCTTATTGTCTCTTATACACCTACCCCCCATTACCCCAGTCACTGAATCAATCCATCTCATTGAGGGTTTCCTCTCTCATGCTGTCCCTCCACCCTCCCAAGCATTATGTCCCTTTCCAAGGACTAATCCCGACTTGAAACATGTCCAAAGTATGTCAGACGATGCTGCAGAATCCTTGCCTCCAAGGAGCTTCACCCTCTCTAGGACGAATGTGTTTGTTCTCCTAGCAGTTTATAGTATATTCAATACTCTTCTCTAGCACCACAGCTCAAAGACATCAGTGCTGCTTCTATTAGCCCTAGTCATTGTCCAGCTTTCTGATTCATAGCAAGTAATTGCAAAGACCGTGGCCTGTATCAGGCACACTTTCGTTTCCAGGCTGGCATTGCTGCTCTTCAGTACTTTGGAGAGGTCTCTGACAGCAGACTTGCCCAATGTAATTCATCTTTTAATTTCCTAGCTGCTGGTGCCAAGCGTGTTGATTGTAGAGTCAAGCAAACTGAAGCTATCGACAATCTCAATCTTCGTCACCTTCCATCATGATGCTGCCAATTGGCCCAGTGGCCAATTTTCTTTGTTTTCTTGATGTTGAATTTGAATCCACATTGAAGGCTACAATCCTTGACCTTCTGCAGCAAGCACTTCAGGTCCTCCTCAGTTCCAGCAAGAAGGGTTATGTCATCTGCATAAAGCAGTTGATGAGTTTTCCTCCAATTTTGATGCCACTTTTCTCCTCATAGAGCCCAGCCTCCCAGATAATCAGTTCTGCATATAGATTGAAAAGATATGGCAATAGGACACATCCTTGGTGTACACTCCTCCCAATTTGGAACCATCCAGTATTTCCTTGCTCTGTTCTGATGACCGACTCCTGGTCCAAGTATAGGTTTTGCATAAGCAAAATTGACTGTTCTGGGATTCCTATTTTCAAGAGTCAGCCACAGTTTGTTTTGATCTACGCAGTCAAATGCCTTTGCATAGTCAATGAAACACAGACATTCCTCTGGTACTCTCTGCTTTTAGCCAAGATCCATCTGACAGTAGCAATAATGTCCCTACTATCATGGCCTCTTCTAAACCGAGCCTGCACTCAGGGAGTTCTCTGTTGATGTGCTCTTCCAGTCATTTTTAGATAATCTTCAGCAGAATCTTGCTTGTATGTGATATCAATGATATTGTTTGATAATTTACACACTCTGTCCAATCACATTTCTTTGGAATGGGAACAAATAGAGATCTCTTCCAGTCAGTTGGTCAGGTGGTTGTCCTCCAGATTTCTTGGCACAACTTGGTGAGCACATCTAGGGCAGTATCTCTTTGTTGAAATATGTTAATTGGATGCCATCAATCCCTGGGGCCTTGTTCTTCCCAATTCTCTCAGAGCAGTTTGAATTTCCTTCATCATCACAGGCTCTTGCTCATAGGTTGTTTCATGAAATTATTCTGTGTCCAATTCCTTTTGGTACAGTGACTCTGTATACTCTTTCCATCTTCTTTTAATGATTCCTAGATAATTTAATATTCTCAAAGCATCGTTAAGTGTTGCACTTGAGGCTTGAACTTGTTCTTCAGTTCCTTCAGCTTAAGAAAATGCTGAGCGAATTCAGCCCTTTTGTTTTTCTGACTCCAGCTCCTTGCCCATTTCATTGTCATACTTTACTTTGTCTTCCTGCACTGCCCTTTGAAATCTTCTGTTCAACTCCTTAACATCTTAATTTCTTCCCTTTCTTTGGCTTCTCAGCATTCTAGTGCAATATTCAGAGTTTTTTCTTTTTTTTTTTATTATTTTGTGTGCTACGTGTACCGTCAAATCAGATCTGACTGGTACAGGAGGATATTGCGCCTCCTTCTAAAGCAGAGCATCTGGTGGACTCGAACCGTGTTCCTCTGGGATTGCAGTGCAGCTTCTTGCCACTAGGCCACCAGAGCTCCCCCTAGAGTTTTTTCTGACATCCATCCATCTTGATCTTTTTTTCTCCTCTGTCTTTGTAATGGCATTTTGCATTCTTCCTGGATGATATACAGCTCATATAGTAAGTTCTTAATTATCTGTGAAATAATAACTTTGTAATATTAGAATAATATGTGCCAACATAAGCCATGTTTCTTAACCCCATCTCCATTCTGAGCACTGGTGAGTGTAAAACAAATGGAGATTACTTCTGTTTTTAATCTAAAAAAATCACTATCATGTCAAGTCGATACTGGCTCTTGACAAATCCTCCAGTGGGTTTTCCGAAGTTATTAATCCTATAGTACAACTTTGCCTTTCTTTCTCCCATAGAACAACTGGCAGATTAAAGACTGCCTTTGGTTTGGCAGAACAGCTCCTTACCCAGTAGGCCAACAGGCCTACCTGTTAAAAAAAATTACAATAAAATTATTAGAAAGACAAGTTTTGTGATATAGTCCAAAGTTGAGTGTAGATAAATGTCACTGCTTCCACTCACCAATAAGATAAAGAATTGTACCCGATGCTCCTTTCTCTTCAAATGTGCCAATTCCAGTGGTTTCCCGATTTTAGAGCTTTAAAGCTTTTGTTAAAATAAGTTATACCACTTGAATTTAAAAATCATCTCCAGGGAGCTCTGGTGGCCTAGTGGCAAGAAGCTGCACTGCAATCCCAGAGGCACACAGTTTGAATCTACCAGATGCTCTGCTGAAGAAGGAGGGACAATCTCCTCCTGTACCAGTCAGATCAGATTTGACGGTATACACACAAAAAAAATAATAAAATAAAAGAAAAACATTAAAAAAATCATCTCCAGAATAGATTTGAGGCATTGAACACTAATGATCAAAAAATAGGCAAACTGTGATGATAGCATCAAAGATATCATCTATTAAGAACAGCAATAAGTTATTACAAAGACAAAAAAAGGAAGAAAAGACCAAAATAGATGCCATGAAAAAACTCTAAAAATTGTAATAGAGTGTGGGAAAGCCAAAACAAAGGGAAGAAATTTCAAATTAAAAGAGATGAACAGGAGGTTTCAAAGGGCAGCACAAGAAGACAAAAGTATTAGAACATACAAAAGCTGCAGTTGGAAAGTAAAAAGGGAAGAACTTGCTCAGCATTTCAAAGACTGAAAGAACTGAAAAATTAATGCCTAGAGATTAAAAATTAAGAAATGCTATACTCAGGAGCAACAGTGTCTCTTTGGAGACTAAGGTGCGCCTGATACAGGCCATGATATTTGCAATCGCTTGTTATGCATCAGAGAGTTGGACAATGACTAGGGAGGACAGAAGGAGAGTGGATGCTTTTGAGCTGTGGTGCTGGAGAAG
>NW_006399810.1:9249643-9276050 GCF_000299155.1 Elephantulus edwardii
ATAGAGCAGGGTTTAGGGCTGTTGTGCATAGGGTCGCTATGAGTCGGAAACGACTCGATGGCACATAACAACAACAACAACATGGTCAAAATCTTAAATGATCCAAGAAGCATCTAAAGAAAGAATAAACAGAATCACTGTAGCAATTGACAATGAAACTGTACCAGTTGACACTGAAAAATTTAATGAAGTACAATACAAAAAAGAGCCATTCCAACGAAGAAAGAAGTTCAAGCTGCACTGAAGGTATTGGCAAAAAAATGGGGCCCCAGGAACCATTGGAATACATGTTTCAACTAACAGATGTAGCCCTGAACATGCTCACCAGTCTATGCCAGGAAATTTGGAGGACAGCTGTTTGGCCAACTGACTGGAATGAACAACATTCTCATTCCCAAGAAAGGTAATTCTAACAGTATGTGGGAATTATCAAACAATAGCATTAATATCACGTTCAAGCAAATTGCTGAAGATCTTCTAAAACTGGCTAGGAAAGCACATTGACAGAGAACTTCCAGAAGTTCACGCTGGGTTTGGAAGAGGCCTTGGCACCAGGGATATCATTATTGATGTCAGATGTATCTTAGCTAAAAGCAGAAAATACCAGAATGTCTATTTGTGCTTTATTGTCTATGCAAGGCATTTGACTGTGTGGATCATAATAAACTATGGTTAATATTGAAAAGAATGGGAATCCCAGGGCACTTCATTTTGCTCATATACTTATATCTAGACCAAAAAATTATGTGAACAGAGCAAGGCAACACTTCATAGTTTAAAGAGTGGATATCAGGGTTGTAGCCTTTCTCCATACCTATTGAATCCTTATGCTGAGCAAATCATTTGAGGAGCTGGACTTTATGAAGAAGAATGTGGCATTGGGATCGGAGGAAGACTCATCAATAACCTGTAATGCAGAGGACAAAACCTTGCATGTGGAAAGTGAGTTCGCTGCAGAAATAAAGACTGCACCCTTCAATATGGATTGCATCTTAACATCAAGAAAACAAAAAATCATTACTACTGGTTCGATAAGCAACACCATGATGAATGGATTAGAGCTAAAAATTGCTAACCCTTTCATATTACTTGGATCCACAAACAACACTCTGGGTACCAGCAGTCAAGAAATCAGAAGCTGTATTGGGCTGGACTTGCCCAGAGAGTACTTGTCCAAAGACCTCTCCAAATTACTGAGGAGCAATGATGTCACTTCAAAGGTATGTTTGATTCAGGCCATGGTCTTTCTCATCACTTGCTATGAATCTGAGATCTGAACAATGAATAAAGATGACAGAAGAATTGATGTCGTTGAGCTGTGCTGTTGAAGGAGAGTACTGACGATCCTACGGACTGCTAAAAGAACAAGCAGACACATCTTGGAGAAAGTGCAGCCAGAGTGCTCCTTAGAGACATTGTCTCTCATACTTTGGGCATGTTGCTAGGAGAGGTTAATCGTTGGAGAAGGACATCAAGCTTGGAAAGGTGAAGGGTTTGTGAAAGAGAAGAAGATCCTTAACCAGATGGATTGACAGAGTGGACTGCAGCAGTGGATTTATGTTTGTCAGAGATGATGAGGATGACACAGAATAGGACAAGGTTCAGATCTGTTCACTGTGGATTATCTCAACCCAGTGGTACCTAGTACCAACAATAACAACTTAAATTCCTCTTTAACAAAGTGAGAGTTAACAAAATGTAACATCAGAATAACTTCATAAAAGGAAGGCTACTTTTAAGCCTAGCCAATTAAGAAAATATGTAACAGAATATAGAACTTGCCTTTTACACAGAAAACTTTAAAAAACTTACCTGTTTACTTTGCAGCAAAGTAGAAATTTGTCATACTTGTAAACCACTGCTTTAGATAACTAATTTACCCTTGGGAGGGAAGGGGAGTCTAATCAATAGACTAAAAGTTTAATCACTATTAAAAAGGTTGAGAAGTATAATATTCAATTATTTCTAGAAACACTAAATTAACAAATCTTTGATTCTTTTGAATGTTGCAAGATCTAGCCAAGATGAATATGTTGTTAATACTTTAGATTAGGTTGCTGTAAGTCATTCTATTTTTAAAAAATTATCTTGCTTGCAAAAGAATTGTGGCCTTGCATTTTTGCTCCCTTTTTTTTCAGAGAGAACTAAGGAAGTCTTTTCTTATAAGAGTTACCACGTCTTTAAATGGTGTTAACTAATTAATAAAATACAAGGTTCATCTTTCTACAAGTTTTATCACTGATAATTTCCCATCAATATTTGTTCTTGCTTTAAAATATCACAGGCACATCCCCAACTTAATGATACTACAAACTTAAAATTGATATGAAAGACAACTTAGGTTCTTTTAAATATCTTGAAGTCCTGTAGTAGGAATTTAAAAAAAAAAAAAGGTCAGCTGTAGAGTTTTGTACTCTTATATAAGTGTGAGAGGATGAAAATCTAGCCTAAATACCGTTGTGGTGTTTGAGTTGTCTGAGATGGTACAGTAGTCCTAATACACTCTCTTGTCCCTTCAAGTTTTGACTAACTTAGATCAAAGAGGCTTGGAAAGGTCACTGAAGTTGTTATGCTAATATCTATCTTCAGTGTGTACAGAAAGCCCAGAGTATGGCCCAGAATGCAGTGGTTTGGTTCTTAAATGCCTTTGATCCTTATCTAAAAATTCTGCTAGTATATGTCATATAATTGAGGCATGGTCTTTTATTGCTGCAATTAAAACTTTCCAAATGCATTAAATTATCTCCACTCAGGCTGAAAGTCCTGACCATTGTTTGGAAAGCTAGGTTAGTGATTTGTGAAATGATGTGGTTAACTTTAGGTTCTCTTTGCCGCCCACACCCTCCTTGCATGTGATTCCTCTTACAATTTTCATTTAAATCTCACCAAACAGCATAATGGTCTGAAAGTTTGTTTAGTCCTTTGACTTCCTTTATCACGTGGAGAATGCAAACATTCTGTTGCTAACTTGAAGTGGCTCCAAGCAGCAAGACTGGAAGGATATTAAACCAGTAAAAGCTTATCAACTGATTCATTGATATGCTGTAAATTCCAGGCTTTTCATTTTGCTTTTGAGGGTTGCCATAAGTCAACACATTAGTAAGCAATTTGCTGACATTAAGATGGATCACTTAAAAAGGCCTCCTGGGTAGACAAAGTTCACCTGGGTACGTTTGTTAGTATATTTTTTGTTTTCCAATTTTAGCTGGCATGTTATTTGTAAATGACTAGAAATTGCTTTGCATTATCAATAACCCATCCTCTTACCAGAGTTACCAAATACATCAAATAGGTAAGACTTAAAAGGAAAAATACATTAAGGTATTCATTCTGTTTCCAACTGAAAATTGTTATCTATTTTGTCTATTTTTATAATTGCCTGTCCTGTGCACTCAATTCTCACCCACAGGAACCATTGGGTTTCCAAAACTGTTTTTATGAAGCAGACAACCACATCTCTCTTTTCAGGGCTTTGAAATGCTGACCTGATTAGGAGCCAGATGTTTAACCACTGCAATGCAAGTGCTCCGTTATTTCTATAAGATTAATAATCATTGGTTTCAAGTCTGTGAGAGGCTGTGGCTTATAAATGGGAAAAATTATTGAAATATTTTAATCAGCCAAAATGCAGTTTTAATATTTTTTTTCCAGATCTGTCTTTTTAATTAGTAAGTCATTTGGTCCAAAGACAGAGTCAAGAAAGGAAAAAAAGAGTGAAGCACATAAAAATCTAACATTAAGAAATAGTTAATAAAAGCTATACTTACGGCAATACTTTGAACTGACTACAATAAATAGCTGAAAATACAAATTGATTCGGTTTTTAAAAATATTATGCATGTTAACTTTCAAGTACTTGAATTTATAAGAATAAGAACAGCATATAGGCTCACTTTCAGAAACTTACCTCAAAAATATATGCTGTGCCAATATTAAAAAGTATTAAAAGCTTAAATTTGATGCTCTGATGAATCTTGACATAGGAAGCAACTTCAAGATCATTCCTGATAGACATTCCTTTTTGTTTATTTTTAGTACATCTCCTAACAGAAAACTCAGCTGCTTGCTCTACCATTTGTACATTTTCGTTATAGATATGTCCTTGTTTTTAGTCTGTTGATAACTTAAAGTATAAAAATAACAAAAAAATGTGGTATGATATCATGGGGCATTGTGCTAAGGGCCAGACAGAGATGAATCAGGTGTCCCACTAAATTAAGGTAATTATTAGAGGAGATAAGAAATACACACAGGAAAAGATAACTCCTACTAGGGTGATATGTGGCCAGTGAAGGAGGTAGATGTATAATAATGAGAGTTGAAAGAGGTGAGAGTTGAGGGAGGAAAGTCAATAAAGAGAGGAAAAGATAAATCACTAAGCTGCAGTAAGCTGGAAGCATATCGCAAATTTGCAGTATTACTCATATGAATAAAGTTGTGGGGGAAAAGAATTATTCATAAGTGAATAAACTAATGTGGACAGACCATAACGTTCATGTAGGAAAGTACCAAATGAAAGGATTAGAGTGAGTCCATGAGAGACTTTGGCTTAAAGATAGGGGGGAGGAAAAAAAAAAAATCAAAAACAACTATTAAAAGATTTCAGTCAGTCACATGATAAAACACACAAAGATTTTGGTCACAACTCACATGGTTAAACTAATCTTAGAAGATAAACTTGAGGGTGTGTACCTCATAGATTTTTTAGAAAGTTAAGACTAAAGGTAGGTCAACAGGCCAGGAAGCAGCCTGGGCTCCCAGGATCTAAGTTGTGCCATGACTGAGTCATCTTTTGATTCTAATAGCTCTTATTTGTCTCTTCCCATGCTCCCTCTTTGAGCAGTTGGTAGTCTTTCCAAAATCCTTTTGGTTGTCTCCCTCTATTTTCTCATTACCATTTTATCTTCTAAGTCCTTGCTAGTGGTACTATCAAATGTAATTATATGTTTCCTTGCCTATTTTTCCCTGGAAAACTGTAACTTCTTTGTTTGTAGGTCCATGAATTAGTCACCTGTATATTTTCAAATCTACTACAGTGCCTGTTATACAGTAGCCTAGAAATCTTAAACTATTTTGAGTGCCAACTCCTTTAGGAATTGTCGTGATCATATTTCTCACATGCCATTCAGTTGATCCAGACGGACTCATTGTGTTTCCAAGGCTGTAAATCACATAGGAGGAGATTGTCCATCTTATTCTCGTGGAGGATTCTAACTGTAATGCACTGCGTTTGGGTTATCAGGGAGACTATCTATAGACTGTGTCATTGAGACTCCCTTTTTGTAAAAATTATAAACAATAAAATGTCTTTAGAATGCATGAAAGGAGACCTGACAACATAGTGCATTACATGCTGGGCTGCTAACTGTAATATTAAAGGTTTGAATATGCTAGCTACTCAGTGGGAGACAGATGAGGTAGGTATCTTCACAAAAACACCATAGCAAGAACATGGAAACAGCCCAAATGCCCAACCACAAGGGAATGGGTTTAAAAAATTATAGTTCATTCACACAATGGGCTGCTATGCAGCACACAGGAGCAATGATTTTTTGTAAATCACAACCTAACTTGGATGGACTCGAGAGCATTATGCTGAGTGAACTAACTCAGTCCCACAAGGACAAATAACTGTATAAAACCATTATTCTAGAACGATTATGAGATCCAAGGGGGGAAGGGTGGGAGCAGAGGGGTGAGGATGGACAGAGTGAGTAATCATAGAGTTACACAATTTGGTGGGTGTAGGCAAGGAAATGGGAAAGATCCAATGTGAAATACAATGTATACAAACTTTGTAAGTAAACCAGTATAAAATGAAAATTTTATTTCAAAAATTAGGCCTAGATCAATAGTGATTCTATATAATAGTGTATGTACTTCTATATAATACAATGAGTATATGAAACACAATGTAAATGAAAGAGTATAAAACACAATGTACATTAAAGAAACACAATGGATATGAATTATTGTATGCAAACTAATAGAAAAGGGAAATTTTTTTAAAAATACCACAAAAAAACTAAGGTGTGCCTGATCCAAGCCATGGCATTTTTCAGTTGCTTACTATACATCTGAAAGGATGGACAGTGAATAAGGAAGACTGAAAAAATCCTGATGTCTCTGAATTGTAGTGTTGGCAAAGAGTATCGAGTATAGCAGGGACTACTAAGAGAATAAAGAAATCTGTCATGAAAAAGTCCAACCAGAGTACTCCTTACAGGCAAGGGCCTCACAAAGGGGATCAAAACAAACAAATGGCAGGACAAAACAAAGTAGAATTTTAATAGTAATATATAAATAATTATGTAAATGTGCTAATAAAAAATCTGTCCACTAGGCCAACTGCTCTCTCTCTCTCTCTGCTGTTGCAAATATAGTAAATATACATAGCAAAATAGTGGAGATATGACGTAAGCCATATTTGTTTCTTCAATACTAGGTATCTTTTTTTAGAATCAAATATTTGAATATTGAATTAGTTTTCAGCTCTTACATATTACATAATCACTTAAGCATTAAGACGTGCTTACATTAGATTTTTGTTGTTGTTTCATTTGCAAAAACCTGTGAAGTACAATTTTTGGCATGTATTTCTTACATACTTGCCAAGGAACTCTGGTGGTATATATGCATATATACATATACATATATGTATATATGCATATATACACAACAACAACATACATAGTGGGCTGCTAGCTGAAAGTTTAGGGTGGAATCCAGCAACTTCTGCATAGGTGAAAGATGAGACTATCTCCTCCCATCAAAATTGACCACCTTGAAAACCTAAGGGGGATTACCACGAGTAAGAACAAACTCTAAGGCGGTGGATGTATATGGATGGTGGCACAAACGGTTTGCACTTGGCTATTAACTGAAAGGAGGTCCAGATCCATCCAGTGATAAAGGCCACTTCCCATGGAGTAGATTCCAACTCATGGTGACCCTGGCAGTGCAGAGTAGAACCGACTATTCTCCATAGTGATTTCATGATTATATGACCTTTTGGAAAATCACCAACCCTTTCTTCTGAGGTTCCTCGAACTGCCTATGTTTTGGTTAGTAATCCAGAGCTTAACCATTAGGTCCACCTAGGGGGTGCTCTGTATGCTCCCTTACTAACATATGTCTTCAATAACCCAGTCACAAATATTCTCTTGTACCATATTTGGCCTTGAAAAGTTATCACTAACATACATATCTTATTTCCTCAAATGTAACATGCTAGAAGGCAAGGAATATTGTATTTAATATTGAAAAGATTTAAAAGCAAACTAAAACTATTGTGACTCAGTCAATTCCAATCAGTGGTGACTCCATGAGTTACAGAGTAGAATTGCTCTCCATGGGGTGTTCTTGGCTGCAATCTTTATGGATGCAGATTTCCAGTTCTTTTCTCTGTGGTGCTGTTGTGTCAATTCTTCCAACAACCTTTTGATCAGTTCTCGGTTGACTCATTGCTGTCGAGTTGGAATCCACACATAACTGACCCTCCAGTGGGCTTTCTGAGGCTATAAATTACATGAAAGGAGACTGCCTATCTTTCTGTCATGGAGCACCTGGTGGACTTGGATCACCTGTCTTTGAGTTGGCAGTGCAACTCTTTCCCTCTAGGCCACCAGAACTCAAAAACTGTGCCAATCAAGGAACCATTGAAGGGACCATAGAGCATTTTAAAATGTTTCTTCATATCTAGTAGTTATTCTTTGTTTATGTCCTTTCAAGGTTTTAAGGCAATACATTTATCATGTCAAAATTTAAACATGTTGTCTAGTTGATTCCAACTGTGGTAACCCTGTATGTGTCAGGGAAGACTGCTCCAAAGGGTTGTCAATGGCTGTACCTTAGAGCTGTAGTCAGAAAATCCAAAGGGCTGAACTCACTCAACGTTTCTTTAGCTGAAGGAATTGATGAACAAATTCAAGCCTCAAGTTGTGGATGCTTTGGACAGAATATTAAGTGATCCAGGATGCATTAAAAGACAATGGAAGGAATATACAGAGTCACTGTACCAAAAGGAATTGGCTGGCATGGAACAATTTCATGAAGCAATGTATGAACAAGAGCCTATGGTGTTGAAGAAAGAAGTTCAAGCTACTCTGAAAGAATTGGAAGATAACAAGGTCCCAGGAATTTATGGCATATCAATTTATATATTTCAACAGACACTGCCCTGGATATGCTCACCAAGTTGTGCCAAGAAACCTGGAAACAGCTACCTGGCCAACTGATGGAAAGAGATCCATATTTGTTCCCATTCCAAAGAAAGATGGCCCAACAGAGTGCAGAAAATATCAAACAATATTATTAATATTACATGCAAGCAAGATTCTGCTGAAAATTACCCAAAAATGACTGAAACAGTACATCAAAAAATGGAGGCTAGGTTTAGAAGAGGCTGTGGCCCTAGAGATAGGGTAGCTAATGTTAGATGGATCTTGGTGTGGATCACAACTGTGGCTAACTCTGAGAAGACTGGAATCCCAGAACATTTGATCATGCTTATGTGAAACCTATACTTGGGCAGGCATCAGAACAGAGCAAGGAAACACTACATGATTCAAAATCAGGAAAGATGTATCCCAGAGATGCAGTCTATCTCCATACCTTTTCAATCCATATGCAGAACAGATCATGCGGGAGACTGGGCTCTATAAAGAGGAATGTGGCATTAGGATTGGAGGTAGACTCATCTGTGTTAGGCAGATGACACAACCTTGCTTGCTGAAACTGAAGAGGACCTGAAGCGTTTGCTACAGAAAGTCAAGATTTGCAGCCTTCAGTACGAATTGAAGCTCAATATTAAAAAACAAAACAAAGATTCTCACCACTGGTCTGATTGGCAGCATCATGACGGAGGAAGAGATTGAGATTGTTAACAGCTTCAGCTTGCTTGGCTTCACAATCAACACTCTTGGTACCAGCAGCCAGTAAATGAAAAGATAAACTGCACTGGCAATATCTGCTGTCAGGGACTTCCCCAGAGTATGGAAGAGCAATGATGTCAGTCTGAAGACTACGGTGCACCTGATACAGGCCATAGTTTTTGCAACTACTTATTTTGCGTCTGAAAGCTGGAAAATGACTAGGGATGATAGAAAGATAATTGATGCCTTTGTGCTGTGGTACTGGAAAAAGGGTATTGAATATACCAGGGACTGCCAGGAGAACAAACAGGCTTGTCCTAGAAAGGGTGAGACCAGGCTGTTCCGTGGAGGCAAAGATTCTGAAGCTTCATCTTTAGGCATGTTGCAAGGAGGGACCAGTCCTTGGAGAGGGACATCATGCTTGGGAGGGTGGAGAGACAGTATAGGAGAGGAAGATCCTCAATGAGATGGACTGATTCAGTGACTGGGGTAATAGAGGTAAGTGTGTCAGAGATAATAAGGTTGGCACGGAAGAGAGCAAGGTTCAGAGCTCTTGTACATAGGGTCACTATGAGTCGCAAGCAAATTAGCAGCACAAAACAACATAGAGTACAGTTCTGCTTTTTAAAGATAGAAGAAATGAGACAACAAGCTCTAGTTCCAAAACTCTGGGAAATTGTGATAATATGAATTGAAAACCCATTATAAAGATAGATTATAGTAAAAATTCCTGCAGAGCAGAATGATAATGAAAATAACTTTAAAAATTATAATTCTTCTCTCATCTTTTAATTTTTAGTGTATTCCTTTTGATAATTTGTTCTTGTGTATTACCTGAATTTGTAGTTCAAGTAGTTTTAAGAACCTTGTCCTGAAATACATTACATTTAAAACAGAGGTTTGAAGGAAGTTAATAAAATAGACTATCGAGACATAAGAATGTCTTCCCTTAAGTTATACCCCAACTGTCTGAATCAATATGGAAGTTTACCCATCCTTCCTTTTTCCTTTTCAGTTCATGGAAATCAGTCAACGGATATTATGTTCATATGACACAAATATAGATGAGCTCTTTTCAGAAATTGATCACTGCTTAGCTATAAACAGAAGTGTTCTTCAGCAACTGGAGGAAAAGTGTGGTCATGAGATTACAGAAGGTGACTGGGAAAAAATTCAAATTCAGGTAGTAAATATGCCAAGTCACCAAGAGTCTGGAATAGGGTGACAGTGGGTGGGAAGTGCAACTACATTGGTTTTATTTGTTTCTGAAGTGTTTGTTTTAGAGTAAAGCCTGGTGATACTGAGTACAGAGTTACTCTTTCTGTCTGTGGCTTGACCCAGAGATGGGATTTCCTTGGTTATTACTTATAAGGACAGTGATTATTTCAAAGATCCCTCAGCTTAAAATTCTGATACAATTTTATTAAAAAGGAAAAAAGCTGCCATGAATATTACCTCCATGGAAAGTTTTCCTGGAAGTTCTAGCTTACCCTTTACTTGCGTCTATACTAGTACTTCATGAAATCTCTGAAATGACTTAAAAACCAAGACTGAAGGAAAAATTTACTTTAAAAATTACAAAATTAGGAGAATGTTGAAAGCTTTGCTGCTATTTAGAGTAAATTATTTTGAGAAGTATTCTTTATTGCTACGTTAAAATGAAATACATTATTTAGCATTTTATAAAATATTTGAAGTTATATATCAAAAGTGGATTTACATGGCTTCTTCATTTTTCCTAAGATGAATATATAGGCATGATGTAATTTTGTTGCTTTAACAGAGAAATAAACTTGTGGAAAAAAGATGTATGTATCTAGTATTAATTTTTCATTTAATTTCAATAACTTTTGGTTATGTGATGAACAACCTCATTATCAATACTCATCTCTTCTGTGTTACAGGCGCTACATCAGGAGATATATGAATGCTCCATTTGCCTCACCCCACTCTCATTTAACAGCAGTTTCCAAAGTACAACTTCAGGAAAAAGTGACAATCAGCATTCTCGTAAAATTGTTCTGTTGTCTTGCTCACATATGTTCCACCATGAATGTCTTCTAGCTTTAGAAGAATTTTCCTTGGGAGAAATATATACTTGTCCTCTCTGCCGCTCTTGCTACCAAAAGAAAATTCTTGAATGCTGAAGTCTTATTCAAGAAGAGTTATATAATTCTGTGAAAGAATTTACCTTAATTTAGGAAGAATAACATGAGTTTGAGGTTAAATACTATAGTATAAGTGATAAATTCTCCAAAGAAATAAACAATCAGTAGTTGTACATAGGAAATCTAACTGTATTTTAAAAGCTTTTATATTCAGTTTTAGTGTTAAGTTTATTCAGAAAAAGTGATATAATTTTGGGGAAGTTTGTACTTAAAGTTTAGAAAAATTACATGAATTTTGAGTTAAACACTATAGTAATGCATCCTCCAAAGAAATAAACTATGGCTAGTTTTGCATAAGAAATCTAATGATATCTATAAAGCTGACTGCTCATCCAGTTTTAGTTTCTTATTTATAAAAGGCAAGTTCAAATTCTTCAGTTAATGAAATTGAAAAGAATGAAGTTACTAGAAAGTTGAGGTCTAAAGTTTCTATAATTTACTTATTTGTTACACTTCTAATTAATCCATTGAGATTTTTCACAAGACCATTAACATTGATGACCACTTTTCAGTTCTGATTGGCATCAATTTAGTCTACTCTATTTTTTATATTATATTATCATTTAAGGCTGGTCCCAAGTGCGGTGTTACTTAAAATCTAGTAGTATTTGATCAACAAAGTAAAAAACTTAAAAACATTCTTCACGTGTTCAATTGTTTTCCATTGTTTTAAAGTTCCCTGCCCTCCCTACATTTGCTGTGTGATAATTACTTTATTTCTGTGTAGCATATTATTGTCTTTCAGCACATTAAATAAGGAAACAAAAGTGCAAAAATAAAATATTCTGTAGTATTTTTCAACTTCAGAAATTGACAAATCAGAATTTAAATATTTACAAGAAGCTCTGGTGGCATAGTCCACAGTGACTTGCCCTGTTAACCACAAGTCCATGTATCTGCAGTTCAGACCCACCACTGTGAGAGAAAGGTGGAAAATCTCCTCTCATTATAATCTATAACCTTGGAAACCCAATATAGGATCACTGAGTTCAAAATTATAGACAACAGTGAGTTAGTTTGATGCCTCTTTAATGCATTACAGAGAATCCTTTAAAATGTGTTCATTACACTGATATTGACTGAGACCTTGAAATACAAAACAGTTGTCTTTTTAAGATTAGTATCACCATCTTAAACAAATAAAGCCCTAAATATCAGTGACTTACTAAAACAGAATGCTATTTCTAACTTATACAAAGTCGTGAAGCAGAAGGGTCAGGTAGGGATGAGCATTCTGCTTTTACTTTCAAGGCCCAGGCTCTTTCCATCTTGTAACTCAACAGTCTCCTTTGTTCTGAATCTCCTACTGAATTCTCTCATATAATTAGAGAAGAGCAAGGAGAGATTTATGACCCATGCTTATAAGTATGATACGGTGGTGTCAAAGGTTTATTGTTCAAAATGTCTTTCCTAGCCAAATTATGAACTGTTTCTTTTGTGCTGGAGTGTTTATTGTATTAAGGAGAGAGAATTGTGGTGGGATAAAAGCTCCATCATACTAGAGGCTTATATAAGGTCCTGCCTCTCTTTTTGGGGTGCCCACTTTCCAGCTACATTATAACTGATAGTGTGTAACAACTGCTAGTGCTCACCAGTCTCTGCAACATTGGCCTACATACCTATAGTCTCAAGAGCTATTCCTCTGACAGGTATGAGTCTCTGAAAAATCTTCCAGTTAACCACTAAACCTAAGGGACATAGATAAGTGAGGGAACAGAATGAAGGAGGGACTGTTGATGTTGGACATCGTGATGTTATACAGCAAATCAAACATTTGGAACAGAGTTGACTTTGTACTTTCTGTAACTGGTCTGCTGTTAATATTAGCAGAACCAATTATGAATACAATCTGTGTCAGAGTAGTGCAATTTGCTACAGAGGTCCAGCCTATCTATAATATAGATTTAGACTCTGGAGAGAAAAAGTGGTGAACAAGAGAATGAAAAATCTTTGGTCTCTGGGTCAGATAAGGACTACCCATAGATTAATGTAGCTATTATATTACAGTCAGTTATCCAAGGCAAAAGTTACTTACCAGACATGAAGTTAGTGGACCTAACTCCTGAGAAGCTGGTTAATTGGATGATACAGGGTGATGAGGAAAGAGCAAAACCACAATTCCTTGGTTTCCGCTATAATAAGTGGTGGCAAAGTGTGAGGGAAAGAATGTAGGAACTAAGATGGTTAATATCAGAACTAGCAAAGTCCTACAATGACAGTTACACTCCTTCAACTCAAGGTCTACTTGGGAAGAAAAAAACCATTTGGGAGCAACCATAAATTCCCCTCTGACCTATGGTCACTAAAATGGTAGACTGGGAGGTAGATGGGATAGGAATCATAGGAATGGTATGAATATAGCAGGCATTGATGGAGTTGAGACAAAAGTTGTAAGGAGGAACTGTGGGAGGCTGAATGGACCAATGAAGGATCCCTCTGTTCCCCAACATCAAGAAGGCCTAAACAAGTCAATTCTATTCATCTTAATCATGAGAGCCCCACTCAGAATCACTTGAAGCAGAAGTTCAGCTAGTTGTTCAAGACTTGACAGGAAGAACAAGGTCTTCTGGTCCAACCCCCAGAGGAATATGTGGATATGTGTGGATAAAATGGTCTGAGGGTGGAGAAGAAACCTCCTTGGGGGTTCTGGACACAGGAGCCCAATATACTATAATCTCTAAACCTGTTGATAATATCTTGAAGAAATCTGAAGTTGTATTAGGAGAATGTATTGGGAACGCAGCAATTAATGGGTCTAAACTGAAAGTCTGGATGAGAATCAGAAAATATAAACAGATTTTATATTAAGTAGTTTAACTTTAAGTAGTTTATATTTAAGTTTATCTGAATGTATTATTGATATGGATATTGTGTCTAATTGGGGGAACACCCCCTCTATCAGATTTTGTAAATCAGAGGGTGCAAAAGTATACCTTAAAGCCAGTGTTGATTGGACATGCTAAATGGGAGCCATTAAAATTGCCTGTGTCCAGTCAGATTTTTTACTCTACAATATTGGATACGTGGTGGATGTCAATTAAAGATATTCTAAAGTTTAGAGTGTTGGGGTCAACAAATTATATAACAGCCCTCCATGATCTGTGAAAAAGACATATGGCTCATGGAAGTTAACTGTAGACTATCAGGACCTAAATAAAGTACTGTCACCTGGAACTTCCTTCAGCAGTCTGCACATGGGTGCAGAAAATACAAAAGGAGACTAGTACTCAGTATTATATCTTGCAAATGCCACTTTTCCCTCCTCCATTCCAATCTCAGAAAAGAGCTAGCCACAATTTGCTTTCACATGGAAAGGATTTCAGACTACCTTTACAGTCTTACCACAGGGTTATTTGGAATAGCCTTATTAGAAAAGACTTGGACTTGGTTCAAATATCCAGTGTAATTATACATTGTATTGGTGATATCCTGTTAAACACTTAAGAACCAGCTAGGGATGATTTGAAAACCGTGATTTCCCACTGATGACCAATGGAGATTGGTTGATAAATCCAGCAAAAAAAAAAAAAAATCCAGAGCCCTTTCCAGAGAAAAGTCTTGAGAATAACATGGGCAGAAGCTACTCATGACATTCCACAGCTACTGTTACTACCTACTCCCAAGGCTAAACAGGAAACCCAATGTTTGATCTGTTTGGATTTTGGAGAACTCATGTCCCATAGGTAGCTCTGGTGGCCTTGTGGCAAAAGCTGTGCTGCAATCTCAAAGGCACACTGTTTGAGACCACTAGCTGTTCTACAGGAGAAGGATGGGCAATCTCCCATGTGACTAACTGCCTCTGGAAACCCGCTGGAGGGTCAACTATGGGTCGGTTCTGATTCGACAGTATAAAAGAACAATAACATCCCATATCTTGGAATCCTGTTAGCTCCCATCCACCCAGTTATTCAAAAAACTGTGAATGGGGTGTGAGCAATCACAGCCTATGACTGAAAAACAAAGCAGTCTTACTCTCCTTGATTCTAAGCCCTTAGGAGTCACATTCAGATATAATTCTTAAGGTATTTTCTATCTGTGCTTATGCAGATATTAAACATAATTGGAATGGAAGATTCTTTAGAGAAAGGAACATGCTTGTTTCTTCAGAGTACTAGTTATACAGGAATGGGCACATTACAAGTTGACTATCTAAAATGGGAGATTAAGTAATTGGAATGGAAGATTCTTTAGAGAAAGGAACATGCTTGTTTCTTCAGAGTACTAGTTATACAGGAATGGGCACATTACAAGTTGACTATCTAAAATGGGAGATTAAGTCCTGAGGAATGAAATTGCTGGCTTACATACTTTCATGAATATAGTTCTTCTTATGATTGTTAAGGAGAAAGGTGATTCTTGAGTGTGAGGGTTGATGACTAGAAAAGCCAGGGATGGTCTGTGCTGTCAAAGGTTTACCACTCAAAATGTCTTTCCTATACAAAGACTAACTTTATTTTATGCTGAAATATTTATTGTATAAAGGATGAGGATTAGGGTGAGATACAAGTCCCACCATACTAGAGCTTATAAGCTCATAAAACCTCAATACTAGCTCTCTCTTTGTGGGATGCTTACTTTCCAGCTCCACTGCAACTGATAGTCTATAACACTTAACATTCTCTGCAAAATTGCCTTACAACCTCACAAGTCATTCCTCTGATGGTTCTGAGTCTCTGGGAGACCTTCCAGTGGAGCACTGAACCAAGGGACATAGAGGAGTAAGGGAACTGAACAAATGAAGGACTGTTAGTGTAAAAAACCATGGACTTAAACAGCAAATCAAACATTTGGGACACTGTTAAGTCCATATTTCTTGTAAATGGTTTGTTAGTAATCTTAGCAGAACAAATTATGAATACAGATACATATCAAACTTAGCTAATTACAACTAACTACAACCATAGCGAATTTCAAAGGTAGCAGGAGAATAATATTGCTTGGCCTGGAGAAAAAAAAAGAAACATAAGTTATTAAATGGGTGCACAAATGTCAAGGACACTAGATGATTCATTATAATGTGTTAAGAATAAAAATTTTTATTCATGTTCCTATTTTCTCATTTTAAATATTTGTTTTATTATGTATACTATATATAGCTGTATTTATATACACATGCACATATGTGATTTATCAATAAGCATATGCATATTGGTATATCTGCAAATATTTTCTATTGGTGAGATGCGTTGTTGTTATGTGACATCAAGTTCGGACCGACCCATAGTTGATGCTCCAGTGGGTTTTAAGAGAGTAAATCACATGAGTGAAGATTACCCATCTTTATCCTGTGGAGCAGTTGGTGCCTTTGGAATTGCAGTGCATCTTCATACCACTAAATCACTAGAGATTGTTGTTAGGTGCCATCAAGTCGAGTACGACTCATAGCCACCTATGAACAAAAGATCTGAAACCAGTCCTGTCCAGCGCCATCCTCACACTTCCTGACACCCAACAACCCATTGCAGCAGTCACTGCGTCAATCCACCTGATTGAGGGTCTTCCTCTCCTTTGCTGACCCACCACCCTTTCCAACATCATGTCCTTCTCTAAGGAATAGCACCTCCTAGAAATATGTATAAAGTATGTTAGACAAAGCCTCATCATTCTTGCCTACAAAGAGCACTACAGCTGCACACTCTCCAAGACATAACATTTTCTTGGCTGTCCATGGGATGTTCAGCGCTCTTCTCCAACACCACAGCTCAAAGGTATCAATTATTTTTCTATCTTTATGCATTGTCCAGGTCTTGGGTGCATAGCTAGTAATTGGAAAGACCATGACCTGAATCAGACCTTAGTCCTCAAACTGATATCACTCAGTAATTTGGAAAGGTGCCTAAGTACAGATTTTTCCCATTGCAATGTGTCTCCTTATTTCGCTCATACCAAGGGTGTTAATTGTGGATCCAAGCAAGATGAAGCTGTTGGCAGTTTCAATCTCCTCTTCATCATGACATGGCCTATTAGTCCAGTGGTAAGAATCTTTTCTTGATATTGAGTCACAATCCATACTGAAGTCTGCATTCCTTGATCTTCTGCAACAAGTGCTTCAAATCCTCCTCACTTTCAGCAAGCAAGGTTGTGTCATGTGCATAACACAGGTTGTTGATGAGTCTCCCTCCAATCCTAATGCCACATTCCTCTTCATAGAATCCAGCTTCTCAGATAATTTGCTCAGTATACAGACTGAATAGATACGGAGACAGAATACATCCCTGACACACCCCCTTCACAATTTCAAATCGTGCAGGGTTCCCCTGCTCCATTTACACAACAGCCTTTTGTTCAAGGTATGGATGTGCTCACCAAGTTGTGCCAAGAAATCTAGAGAACAACCACTTGACCAACTGACTGGAAGAGAACTATATTTGTTCCCATTCCAAAGAAGGGTGACCCAACAGAGTGTGGAAACTACAGAACAATATCATTGATTTCACATGCAAGATTCTACTGAAGATTATCCAAAAACGACTGGAGCAGCACATCAGCAGAGAATTGCCACAAGTCCAGGCTGGGTTTAGAAGGGGTGGTGGTACTAGAGATATTGTAACTGATGTTAGATGGATCTTAGCTGAAAGCAGGGAATACCAGAAGAATGACTATCTGTGTTTCATTGATTATGCAAAGGCATTTGACTGTGTGGATCATAACAAACTGTGGCTGACTCTGAGAAGAATGGGAATCCCAGAACATTTAATCGTGTTAATGCAAAACCTATCCTTGGACCAAGAGGCAGTCGTCAGAACAGAACAAGGAAACACTGCATGGTTCAAACTGGGAAGGGCGTACGCCAGGGATGTGTCCTATCTCCATACATTTTCAACCTGTATGCAGAGCAGATTATCCGAGAGGCTGGACTCTATGAGGAGAAGTGTGGCGTCAGAATTGGTGGAAGATCTATTAATCTGTGTTATGCAGATGGCACAACCCTGCTTGCCGAAACTGAGGAGGACCTCATGCACTTGCTGCAGAGGGTCAAGGACTGCAGCCTTCAGTATGGACTGAGGCTCAATGTCAAGAAGACAAAGATTCTCACCACTGGACCAATCGGTAGCATCAGGATGGATGGCGAAGAGATTGAGATTGTTCACAGCTTCAGTTTGCTTGGCTCCACGGTCAACACTTGGCACCAGCAGCCAGGAAATAAAAAAAATTATTGCGATGGGAAAGTCTGCTGTTAGGGACCTCTCTAAAGTACTCAAGAGTAACGGTGTCTCTCTAGAGACTAAGGTGCGCCTGATACAGGCCATGGCCTTTGCAATCACTTGTCATGCATCAGAGAGTTGGACAATGACTAGGGAGGATAGAAGGAGAATTGATGCCTTTGAGCTGTGGTGCTGGAGGAGAGTATTGAATGTACCCTGGACTGCCAAGAAAACAAACAGATTCACCCTAGAGAGGGTTAAACCAGGCTACTCCTTGGAGGCAAGGATTCTGGGGCTTCATCTAACATACTTTGGACATACTGTAAGGAGGGGCAGGTCCTTGGAGAGGGACATCATGCTTGGGAGGGTGGAGGGGAAGAACGTCTATGAGGTGGATTGATTTGGTGACTGGGGTAATCAGGATGGGTGTGTCAGAGGCAATGCAATTGGCACAGGATAGAACAGGGTTTAGGGTTGTTGTACATAGGGTCGCTATGAGTCACAAACGACTCGACGACACATAACAACAACAACATAGGTTCTTCAAGAGCACAATTAACTGCCCTGGGATTCCCATTCTTTCCAATGTCAGCCACAACTTGCCATGATCCACACTGTCAAAAGCCTTTGTATAGTCAATAAAGCACAAATAGACATTCTTCTGTTATTGCTTACTTTCAACCAGGATCCATCTGACATCAGCCATGATATCCCTGCTGCTAATACAAAATTTGGAATTATGAGAATTTTTTTTTAAAAAAAATTAACTTTTATTGTAAGAGAACAGAGGAAACAAAGTCAGCAAACCCTCACTTCAGAAGTCCTGACTTCTCCAATGAGGAGGCCAAAGAGGTGCTTCTTTCATTATTCCAACAGAGCGCCAGACACTGGATGAGGCCTGGTTATTGGATTTCACTGCCCAAAGTATTAAACTGGAGGGAATGTTCCAGGGATTGGTAGACTATTCCCAGAGGTATGAGTGCAGTAGAGGCTGCATTAAATGACAGCAAGTAGCCTGTACTTGTGGCCATATACTGTCTTTCTGGTAGTACAATTGTATTTGTTACTGCTGGACCCTTACTATTTTCTGCCTGTTTTCCGAATTCCTTTCTCCAGCTTTCCTTTTGAATATTTCCATTAACTACTTTCATGCAAGAGTTGACAAAAATCTATTTATGTTCTTTGCAACCAAATACTTTCCAAACAAAAATTAATGTCAACAATAACACCAAAAACGAAATAAGGAAATTGATGGGGATGGAAACATGGAATTGGGCTTAACTGGCTATGATGGCAGTAAAAATCTCAGGCTTATTCAGGAATGAATCTCAGGTATCCTTTTTGCCATTATTAATAGCAAATTGGATACATATTTTACCGAAATATTGTCATCTGGAATGGGATGTGTGTGGAAGGCATTGGGAGACCAAGTTGCCCCCTTAGAAAAATACAAAAGGCCTTCAACCCTGTAGCTCTGGAAAATTTAAAGATAATGACATGTTTCAGTTCGAGTCACATTCTGGTTATGCTAAAAGAACTTTATCCCTTGCAGCTGTTGGGTGGAAATGGCAATAAAAATGAACATTTTGATCCAAATTACATCATCAGTTGAATTCACAGCTTCATCAGGTCTCTTATATGAAAATTAGGCCATTGATCAAAAATGAGCTGGAGCCCTGAGAAGTGTGGGAAGATGAGGTTTCCAAGGACTTGGAGTGCCCTTGAGGCCTCCTTCAGATGTTGCAATGCTTACTGCGGTGACACTGTTCTATCTTCACTTGAAGGGTTCTAACTCATTTGTCTGAGCAAGCTACTGTGCATGGGAAGCTGGCTTTCCTGGTGTCCCCTTCTTAAACACCCCTTTTTGTCTTTAAACACATTAAGAGGTTGGAGCCCCTGAGTGAGGCAATTGACTAAGCACTAGAGTGGTTTGCCAGTTTGAACCCAGCCAGAGGTGCCTCTGAAGATGGTCTTCATGATCTGCTTCCAAAACGTCACAGCCTTGAAAACCTGTGCTACATACAGCAGCCAGCCAATTGGAACCGAGGATCCATCCACAATAAAATTTAAGAGCCCTAGGAGGAAGTGAACCATGATGCTCCTTAAAGGCAAGGATGGTGAAACTTTGACCCACATCTTCTGACATGTTGCCAAGAGGAGCCAAGACATCATCGTGGGAAAGATGGAAGGTCAGAGAAAGAGACGAAGGCCCTTAAAGATGAATTGGCACAGTGACTTCAACAATGGGCTCAAGCATGGCAGAGATTATGAAGATAGAGCAAGGCTCAGATTCCTTTTCACAGGGTCACTATGAGTCTTAACTGACTTGATGGCCCCTAACAACAATAACAACACACTCTGGAGGCCCTCTGCTGCTAACTCAAAGGCTCTGCCTCTCTGGGGTTCAAATCTGCTGGTGGCTCCTTGAAGAAAGACGGGTGAGCTTCCTGTGTGATTTACAGCCTCCTTAAAATCAGCTATGCTTTGCTTCTGACTGGAGAGCAATGGGTTAAGTATTTGAAGAGCAGGCTCTGGGCTGGAGGCAATTATTATATCAAGGCCAAGAATAGAAGAGAAATGTGACACTGGAGGCATTTTTAGCAAGATAAATCTAAATAAAGTTAAAATTTATAATTAAAGTGAATATATAAAAATGTTTATGCACCAAACACCATCTCAGTAAATACTAAATGTGAGTTAAAATGAGAATACTTATAAGAATAAATTGACAAGGGAAAAGAATTAGCGATATCTGTCAAAAAGTTAATATCAAGAAGACAAAAATAGCAGGAAATAGACAATCTGGATATTTCAAATTTTTACCAAGCAAACATTTCTAAATATTGATCATATATTAGAGCAGACAACTTTAAAAGGAGAGCATTCAAGCCAGATAGCACAGTATTGCACACACTTTAGACCTGATGTTCTTTTTGTCTCTCTGAGAGCTCGTGGACTGGATGGCCTCTAACAAGGTCATTGTGGTTGATTGGTGCAACAAGATGATCCATGCTACTTCTCCACTCTTTGTAGTAATCTGGACCTTTGTTTGCCACACACACTGGTCTCTAAGTGGGTAATATACTTCTGCACTGACCAATGGGCATGCTAGTAGATGTGGTAGGAACAGAAGTGTGGAATGTGCTCAAGTTGGGCTGGCCCTCTCACTTTCACACTTTCTACCTTGAGAAGGACACGCTCCAGGTAGCGGCATAAAGAGGAGAAACACGCGGAGCTGACAAAACTGATTCCAAGCAGCAGCCCCGCCTGAATCAGGTGACCCCCAGTTAATCTACCTGCAGGCACCTAAGCCAGGAATAAATTGATTTTTTTTATAAATTGGTGGTTACGGGCTGCCTTTCAAACAGTGCTACCAAAGCAGAATTCAGAGGGAATGTGGAGAACTCAGGAAAAGGAGAATTATAAACTGAAACCATTTCTGCCAAATCAAAGGTATGTCTGTGTTACAAAGCTTCAGGGAATAGACCAAATCCAGGCATTTCCAGTCAGTCAATTTTGGAGTAAACATCAAATAAAGGGTGTGGCACCAACATCCTTTGTTAAGATCTCTAAAAGGATTATGGTGACACCTAGTAGAATCTGTCAAGTGGACAAAAGCTCTCCCAGAATGATTAATGGTGTGGTCCCACAGATGGCCAATAGGCCAACCCCCCCCCAATTAAGTCTATAGAGAAAGATAAACCTTAAAAAGAATTAAAGGTGTGACTTTTGACACTGGCATCAAATACACCGACTCATTTGGCAAGCGTACTGCCAGCCTGGTCTAAGAGCAACTAGACTACTGGAGTACCAGCCCCTCAGAGCCCCGAGCTTTCTACTGGCAGAGTCCAGTGGGATAAACAAACAAAAAAACCCAAAAACAAACAAAAAACACCTTACTTCAGAGGTGAATGTGGAGGATTAGAGAAGAGGAAGGACCACCTGAAGGGGGAACAATGGATTGGGAAGGATTCCTAGGAGTACCTCAAAGGCGGAAATGCATTGGCGTTGAGTGGGAACTGACTCAGAGCTGACCCTCCAAAGGCTTTTCAGAGGCACTAAATTGCTGTGCTGCAATCCCAAGGGCACATGGTTCAAGGCCACAAGCTGCTCTGCAGAAGTATGGGCAATCTCCCGTATGATTAACTGCTTCTGAAAACCCACCAGAGGGTCAGGTGAGGGTCAGTTTTGACCCTATGGTACACAACAACAACAGATTTCACAGAAGAGTGCCCATCATCGTCCCAAGGAGCAACTGGTTAATTTGAACCTTCTGCCTTTGGGTTGGCACAGCAACTCCTTACTCACTAGACCAGTGCCAAATCACAAAGCATTCTCTACCCCCAGGACTGAGTTGTGATGTCAGTTTGAGGACTAATGTGGGCCTGATTCAGGCCATAGTCTTTCTGATCACTTGTTATGCTTCTGAGAGCTGGACAATGAATAAGGATGACAGAAGAAGAATTAACGCCTTTGAGCTGTGGTGTTAGAGAAGAGCATGGAACATCCCATGGATGGCCTAAAGAACAAACAGATATATCCTGGAGAGGGTGTAGCCGGAGTGCTCTTTGGAGGCAAGGATGATGGGGTTTCATTTCACATACTTTGGGCATGTTGCTAGGAGGAGCTCTTCCTCGGAGAGGGACATGATGTTGGGAAGGGTGGAGGGTTGGTGAAGGACAGAAAGACCCTCAACCAGGTGGACTGACATGGTGATTGCTGCAATGGGCTCTTGTGTGTCAGGAAGTGTGAGGATGGTACAAGATAGAACAGGGTTCAGACCTTTTGTTTATAGGGTCACTATGAGGCATGCTCAACTCGACAGCACCTAACGACAACAAACAATCCCCAGGAAAGGTTTTATTGCTTGGTAAGATGATGAGACCTCATCTCACATAATTTGGACATGTTATCAAGATGGACAACTGGTCTCTACAGAAACGAATCAGGCTTGGTAGAGGACCGACAATGAGAAAAACCCACAGTGAGATGAGACAGAGTGGCTGCAGCAATGGTCTCCACCAGGCAGGACTGGGTAGTGTTTTGTCCTGTTGTGTATAGGTTTGTTGAGTCGTACGTGACACCACAGTGCTTCACGTCACCTGGAGAGGAATATGGCTATAGTTGCCTGTTTCAGAATCAGTGTGGATCAATGCCTGCTGTGTGCCTCCCATCCTTCCCCTTTCAGAAGGAATGGGAGTGTTAGTGCAATGAACCTGTTCCTCTCCTCCAATAGGGGATCACTGCATGGTACACATGCTTTCTGAATTCAACAGCTAACCCAAAGGTTAAAGGTTTGCATCCTCCCAGAGGATTTCATAAGGAACCTTGGTGGTTGAGTTTAAATATATATATATCTATCTCCATTGAGAAATATTATGGAGCACAATGCTATTCCAACAGATGTAGTGTTGGCAAAAGTTCAGGGCAACTGTTCTTACAATTGCATATTGAGGAATTAAAAAACAAAATACACCAACCTCATTGTTGTGTCATTGTAACCAACTTACAGTCGACCCTCCAGCAGGTTTTCAGGGGCTAAAATAGGGCTAATAAAGATATAAGATAGCCTTAAACTTGCCTTTTACTCCATAGGCCGTTAGATAAAAAGGAGCCTCACCCAGAGCTGGCCCATCATAAGCACCTGTATTTGGATCACTATTATGACAGGCTGTGACAATCTCTAGGAGCTGTGGAGTGAGTAACTGAGAGGGCTGTCTGAGCAGACTGAATCATCTGTCCATGTCTTCACTGACCTGTGGTAGCAGCATGCATCCACACAGTGTTACCTGTTGTTTCTTGTTACTTATGTAAGGGTATTTACTGTTCAAGTTGGTTCTTTAGATGTGCTTTTTCCTGTTTCATCACTCTATTCCAGCTTTGTTATTTTATTGAAATTATTTTTAAACTTTAAATACCACAGAGTTTACTTGCCTCAGATTATTTTAATTTGGAAAGCCTATCTTTAGTTTTTAACATTTTAAGATTTCTTAAAATTGTTATTTGAGTGGAATTTTATGAAGCTTATTTTTAAAAATAAATCATTCATGCATATTTTGTTTCATAACATCAGTTATAATACATACAATGTCTGATCCAAAGGTCTCTTGCTTTTCTGTTTCTATTTCCCCCCCCCCATTTTGTCCATACTGTATGGTTCTGTCCAAATAGTCTCTTTGTTCTTATGAAATGTCCTTGGTTCTCCTGTCTTCTGATCTAAGACTAATTTCTTTTCTCACTAAGCCAGTCTGAAGGTCAGGCCATTGGTATTCTAGACACTCTCCGGGGGCCTCAGACGGTGATGAGAGGAGTGAATGAGTCTCACCAACCCCAAGGAGATCTCTGGAATTCTGGGCTTTGCTCTCAGTGGATACTGAGCAGAACAGGATAGTGAGAATCATGGATTAAAGATGAATACATTTTTTATTGTAGATAATTTATTATTTCAATGTGGGACCTGGAAACTGTTACATTAGAGAGAAGGGACTTTTACCTTTTTCTTTAGAGAGAAGCAGGAAGACAGAAAACAGTATATAGCTAACTGTGTATACTTGGGATTACCAATCAGATTTTTCTCACCTTATTAGCTAGACCTAGTATCCTTTCTCTTTGATACTTTAAGAAGAAAACCTCTGAGAGTTTTCTAGGTCATACTCCTGTTCTTGTTTGGTATTAATGCTCCTTTATTGTCTGTGCATGCTTATTAGCTACCAGGACGTCTGGTGGCTCAGTCCATAACGAGTTGCAGGGCTAACCTAGGGGCAGCTACGAGTCTGTTCTGACTTGGCAGCAATAAGTTGGAGGATTTTTGTTTTACTCAGTATTAAAATTAAAAACAAAACCAAAAAACCCACAACAAAACCCATCCCAAACTCATTGCTATTGAGTTGAAATCAACTCATAGCTGGGTTTCCACTTGGTTTTCAAAGGTTGTAAATCACACAGAAGGAGACTGATAGTCTTTCCCCTGCAAAGCAGTTGGTGGATTCTAAACACCAGAGAGAAAAAACATTTGGGTTAGCAGCACAACTCTCTGCAGACTAGACCACCACAGCTTCCTTTTATTAGGTTTCAGGAGAGAGAAATTATATGATGCTATTTAAACCCATTAATTTAGAAATCCCTGGAAACAGTTAAAAATACAGTATCTTCTTTGGGAGAGTAGACACAGGTACATAGACATTAACAATTATCCAGAATTGGGCACCACATTCTTAAAAACTTTTTGCTTCCCTGGACCTCTGTCTGCTTAGGTGGAAATAGCTCCTCTCCCCACTAGCCACTTAGGGAGAAGAGCCACAAGTATGGGAAAGGAGACACAGACATGTAACTCTGACATTAGCAACTACCCAGAATTGGGAACTGAACTTATGTCTCCCCTAGGCCTTTGTCTTCTCAGTCAGGAATAACTCCCACCCAGCCAGTCCTCGGAGAGGGCATTACTGAGACTTGGGGGCTGCACTGTTGCTATCTTGCTACATTTCTGGGCCTTTTCACTGCACAATATATCTCAGACAGCACTCCTAGGACTTAGCCTACACCTGAGGGAAATTGCTCCCCAGCCCCCCAACCTCCCCTCAAACTACAGTGCATGACAGAGAAGTGGGCTCACCATGGCTAGGCAAAGGGAGAGGTCCCAGTTCCCTATCCCTCAAAAGGACAATGAATGAGAAATTTGCCCCAGGGAAGTAGGGAACAAAGCTGCTGTAGATTACCGGCAAGGAAAACTGCTAATGGGTACCTCAACTGAAGCTAACATTTTAAGTCTGCAACTTATTAATTGCATCATAAAGATAAGAAACTGTCAACAATCTACACAACAGAAACTGCTTCATATAATGCCAAGAAAGCAGAAGAAAGCTTCAAACATCATGAAATAAATAAAGCAAACCTTCTCCTAAAACAAAATCAGACCAGATTGCAGACCTAGTGAATACCACAAACACAAGGAGGCAGAAGAAATATATCAATGTGGAGTTACATGAACTGTTACTGAAGAAGTTACAAATGATGGAAGAAAAACTATAAAGAAAGAGGTTGTTGTTGTTGTTGTTATGTGCCGTCTAGTCGCCTGCGACTCATAGCGACCCTATGTACAACAGCCCTAAACTCTGCTCTGACCTCTGCCAATCGCACTGTCTCTGACACTCCCATCCTGATTATCCCAGTCACTGAATCAATCCACCTCATAGAGGGCCTTCCTCTCCTGCACCGTCCCTCC
>NW_006399810.1:9279270-9292420 GCF_000299155.1 Elephantulus edwardii
TGGGATCAGTGTCTCTGAAGTATAGTCGCAATTTTAATTCTTGTACCTCTTTTTTTTTTTAAAAAAAACCTTGAAAAAAACAAAAGAAAGAGGTACAAGAATTTAAAAAGTCCTCACATGACAATGTACAACCAACTAATACTGGAAACAACAGAAATGCATGAAAATTCAATACAGAATAGAAAGACTGAAAATGGCAGAATTTTCCAACATGTAGAAGGGACTAAAAAGCAGAATAAGAAGAAACAGAAAGTGAGCTGGAAGACAAAAATCTCAGTAGGAACTTACTGAAGAAGACATATGGTAAATGAAGAAAACATTAGAACCATGTGGGACCCGGGAACCTCAGAGAGGAAGGACCCACCTCTGATTTATTTCCCCACTTAATCTTTTTCTTTATAGAAGTCGGAAGACAGAAAACATACTGAATATGTCTACAAGGTCAAGTTAACTCAGTTTATATTTTAGTCGTTCTGCATTGTTATTGAGTTTCTTTTGGGTTGTCTTGTCCTTTGGTAAGACGGGTGTATCACAATCCCCTACTACTCTTGTGGCCTAGTGGTAAGAAGTTCTATCATTTCAAATGCACATGTGACTGCCTTTGAAAACCCACTGGAAGATCAGCTATGGTTTGGTTCTCACTTGATGGCATGCAACAACAACTACTACTGCAGTGCAGTTTCTTCAAGTCTGTTAATCATACATGTATCTTGCAGGTCTATCATTTGGTGCATAAATACTAACCAAAGTTTTATCCATTGTGCCTTTAATGACTACATAGTGCCTTTCCTTATCTTTTAGGATTATTTTCATCTTGAAGTCTATTTTATCAGAAATGTTGCCATTCCTGCTATTTTGTGGGTGTCATTTACTTGACATATTTTTTCCCAGCCTTTGACTTTTAGTCTATCTTTTTCTCATTTCTTAGATGTATCTCTGGTAGGCAAGATATTGATGGGCTCTTGGGGGTTGTTTGTTTTTTTAAATCCACTCTGCTACTCTTTTTTCTCTTAATTGGTGCATTTAGTTGCATTAAATGTGATTATTGACAGGCCAGGTTTTATTGCTGCTATCTTGCTGTTTCATTTTCTGGTTGGGTGTTTTTTTTCCTAGTTACTTTGATCCACCCATTTTCCTTTACTATCTCTATGTGATGGACTTCCCTTAGTATTTCTTGTACAGTTGGTCTTGTTTTCATGGATTGCTTAAGTTCCTATATTTCTGCAAATGACCTAATTTTTCCTTTACATTTGATGGACAGCTCTGCTGGGTACAAGGTCCTTGGCTGGCAAATTTTTTTTTTCAGCTTTCTGTATGTCACCCCATTGTCTTCTTGCTCACATGGTTTTTGCTTAGTAATCAGAGTTTAATATAATCGGTCCTTTTTTTGTGGGTGACTTTATTTTTCTAATGCTGATTTTAATAGTCTATCTTTATCTTTGATTTTGGAGAATTTGCCATAAGTCTTGATGTTTAGGAGTTTTGTCTATTTGAAATTCATTGAGCTCCTTGAATGCTTTTCATTGTTTTTCCTCTTTTTATGACCCTGGGAAGTTTTCTTCTAGTACGTTTCCCACAATTCTCTCAGTGTTTTCCCTCCTCCCGCCTGTTCTGAAATCCCAATCACATGTATATTGTTCCATTTGATGTTATCCCACATTAGATGAAAATGTTCTGGTGGTGATGGTTGCACAACTGAATACCTATGAAAGTAAATTTTATTATGTGTAATTATATCTCCTTCAACTTAAGAAAGGATTGGAGGAAGACTCATTAACAGTCTATGTTATGCAGAGGACACAACTTTGCTTGCTGAAACTAAAGAAGATGTGAAGCGCTTGCTGCAGAAGGTCTAGGACTATAGTCTTCAATATGGATTGAAGCTCAACATCAAGCAGACAAAGATTCTCACCACTGGGCCAACTGGCAGCACCATGATGGAGAAGAAATTGATGTTAGCAATTTCAGCTTGCTTGGCTCCACAATCAACACGCTTAACACCAGCAGTCAGGAAATCAAAAGATGAATTGCATTGGGAATATCTGTTATCACCGACCCCTCCAGATTGCTGAAAAGCAAGGATGTCAGTTTAGAGATGAAAGAGCACCTAATCCAGGCCATGGTTTCACAAGTAATTGTTATATGCCAGAGAGCTAGACAAGGACTAAGGATGACAGAAGAAAACTTGATGCCTTCGAATTGAGGTGTTGGAGAAGAGTCTTGAACGTACCATGACTGCCAAGAAAACAAACAGGTCTCTCTTTGAGAGGTTGAAACCAAGTTTCTCCTTGGAGGCTAGGATTTTGAAGCTCTGTCTCACATATTTTGGGCAGGTGGGCAGGAGAGACCAGTCCTTCGAGAAGGACATCATGCTTGGAAGGGTGAAGGGATAGCGTGGAAGAGGAAGACTCTGAATGAGATGGATTAATACAGTAGCTGGAGCAATGGGAGTTGGTCTGTCGGAATTAGTGAGACTGGCTCAGGACAGGATATTTTTCAAATCTGTGGTACATAGGGTCACAAGGAGTTTCAGGTGACTCGACAGCACATAACAACAACAATTACATTTCCATTAAAAAAAAACACATTAAAGCCAAAGATGTATATGTTTGTTCTGCTTTTTCAAAGTTGAGGAAGAAAAAAAATGTAAGTATGGCAACAAAAAAATTCAAGAGAAAAATGACAATTTTGACTATGTAAAAATTTAAACTTTTCTATACCAAAACCAAAACACCATGAACAGGTGAAAAACAAATAACTGAAACAAATTCTTACAATGTATTAGCCAATTTCCATTCAAAACATGCAAAAAATTTTTACAAACCAATGATGAAATTATGAACATATCAAAAGAAAAAAAATGGGCCAAGTATTAATAATTCACAAAAGCATAAACATTGCTATTAATATTATAAAGGGGGGAAAGGGAGATTCCCTTTCATACTGCCATCTGTGCAAAAAACTGGCAAAACTGTGTTAACTAGAGAAATAGACATTCTACTATGGTTTTGGACAAAGTTACAAATAGTTTTATATTTCTCTTTGATCCATGACTTCTATTTCTAGGAAACATTTCTAAGGAGATAATAGGAAAAATGTACTTAAGTATAAAAAGCTGTTTGTCAGTTATTTAACTATCATTCAACTATTAGAATGGAAAGAAGTCCTTAAACAAAGTAGGTTATAGAGGATCAAGTATAATGAAAACCTAAGAGAAGAACAAACAAGCCCATCTTAGAGGAAGTGTAACTAGATCGCACCTTAGAGACAAGGATGGTTAAAGCACATTTCATACACTCAGGATATGTATTCAGGAAGGTCTAGTCCTTGGAGAATGACATCATGCTGGGAAAGATGAAGGATCAGTGAAAAAGAAGACCCTCAACCCCATGAATTGACACAGCAACTACAACCACAGATTTGAGAATGTTGGTGAGCATGAGGATAATGGTGCGGGACAGAGCAAGATTCATCAGACCTGTTGTTCACAGGGTCATCATGAGTCAGAGTCAACTCAACGGAACCTAACAATGAGAAACAAAAAGATTTCTATACCTTCACACAATTTTTTTAAAAGTATGCATAAGAAACTCCCATTTATGTAGAATTGCATAAATGTTTAAAATATACATATTAACAATGTTTACTTCAGGTATTGATCTCAAAGAGCTTCTACTTCCTACCTTTGCACTTCTTTTTAAAATTGAAAATAATGTTGCATTCACAGTCAAAAAAGAACCTTTCAAGGTCTATCCTCAAGTATAATGCTGTGATTGGATAGTTTCCATATGTAAACAAGAAAAGCTTTTTAAGACAATTATTTAAATATATGCACCACCCACTACTGCCAAAGATAAAAATTTGAGAATTTATACCAATGTTTTCAGCCTGAAATTGATTAAACATGTGGTCAAAACGCATTAGAAATAACTGGTGACTAGAATGCAAAAGAGCTCCCGTAGCCTACTGGTAAGAAGATACAAACCCAAAGACACACAGTTCAAATCCACCTGTTGTTCTGGGGAAAAGAAGGATGGCTAATCTCCTCCCATTCAATTTACTGCCTCTAAAAACCTACTCGAGGGTCAGCTATGGGTCGGGCCAACATCACACAACAACAATAACAACATGCTACAATAAGCACATATTATTATTGATGCACAAAATAATAAAACCATTTTCATTTTTTCATTTAAACATTGGAATTTAGAACACTGACAGCTCCTTTTATAACATAATCCTGTGGTTGCATTTGGTTTGTCATGAGCAACCACATGGGATTGCAAAAGCACACACATTTAAATACTGCAATTTAAGAATTAAATTAGCCAAATCAAGGGAAACATTTTAGAGCTCCAATAGTATTGCCTTTTGTAAATATAAATTTGGGTTTAATTACAAGGATAAAACCACAAAAAGAAAGGACAAGTAATGTTTGGCACATCTACATCTTAAAGTTTAACCAAATAAAATACAAGGTAGATGTAGACTTGAGTCTTATGTTTTTGTTACAAGTTCATTATGTTTTGTTACAAGCCTATTGTGTTTTGTAACTAGCTTTGGGTCACCATCAACCCAAAACTCTCATCATAATTCAAGTAACATTGACTTTAGGAAATCACAATGAATGAAAAAGTTCAGTAAGAAGTAACTGATGACTCACTCTGAGAAGTCTAGTGTGAGCTGAAGAAAGCCTTATAGTGGCTTGTTTTTAAGAAACCCACTTCAGTTATTTCTAACAAGCCTCACTATTAAAAAAGGGGCCATTTTTTTCCAGACTTCTCTCAGCTTCCAGGACTACCATGAAGAGAGATGGTGTTAAAATATTTTGTTGTGTTTTGCAACACACGAATAAATCTCTTGATATTTGAAAATTCTGAGCAAGGTAATGGGATAAGAAATTAAAGGAAAAAAGAAAAACAAAAGTGAGACAATGGAGTTATACTGAGCTATATTCCAATCCAAGTCTATGAGATAGATGTGTGTCTATAGAAAAATGTCAGCCTTTCTGCCTCTCAGTTCCTTATCTGTGACCAGGAGCCTTGCCTTGCCCTCTCCCTCAGGGCTGTTAGGATGACTAGGTACAAACAGTGCATTCCCCTCTCCCCTTTCCAACACTTGCACATCAAAATCTTTGATGAGATTTTAGTGGGGATTAAAAAAGAAGAAAAGGAGAGAGAGGGAAAGTGGAAGGAATAAAATCAATCAGTCTTTGAATAGAACTAAAGGGTACAAGAGGAGGGAAGTTAACAGGAAATTCTCTGATGAGCGAAGAGAAAAATGACAAGCACTGACAACATCATTAAAAGTGTATTTAAGCGAACAGTAAATAGTCAATTCTAGAAAAACTATAGATGATTGTAAGACACTGTGGAAGACATATTGCATAATCAATATAATGGCTATTGTGGTTTCACATGTTCTTGATTCCAATATGTCACTGTTTATAACACTATTCATCTATTCATTTACTAACAATGTTTCAAGAGAAAAATACTTAAGAATGTTCAGAACCATTTCCAGTAGCTGATAACACTTTTCTCAGAGTAACAACCCAAGGTAGAGTTCAATTACACACCCCCTCTGAGGGCCTGCCTATTATCCAAAGTCCAGACTTATTTTCTGACTTGTATAACTTTAAGACTAGCATACAAACATCATGTAAAAAGACAGACTAGGAAAAAGGATTGGCCATACACCTCTGAAATAACAGACCTTCAAAAACCCTATGTATAGTTCACCTTGAGGCTGGGCTTTGTATTAGGAAATGCAAAGGAAAAGGAATAGTTGAAAACAGACAATGGTGATTGGAATGTGGGAATGTGAAAAGTATGAATGTAGGAAAATAGGACAAAATTAAAAAAATGGAATACAGAAATATTGAAAAATTTGGCATTAGCAAAATGAGATTGACTGGCACGGGTCATTTTGATTCAGACAAACCCATGATTTACTACATGGGAAATGAAAAGGTGAGCAGAAACAGGGTTGCATTCATGGTAAAAAAGACCATTTGCAGATCAATCTTGTAATACAGTGTTGTGAGTGACAGGATAGTATCCATATGCTTACAAAGAAGGCCTATTGATACTCTTGTCATTCAAATATATGAACAGATGGCTACAGCCACAGAAGTGGAAATGGAGGATTTCCACCAACTTTTGTAGTTCGAAATCAACCAAACTTGCAACAAAGATGCTTTAATGATAATGAGTGACTGGAATGCAAAAATTGGGATCAAGGAAGAGGGATCAGTAATCAAAAACATGGTCTTGGTGACAGAAATGAGGCTGGTGATAGAATTTTGTTCAATGATTTATTTATTGCAAATATCTTTTATAAGAAACACAAACAGCAAATATACACATGGGCCTCACCTGATGGTCTGCACAGGAATCAAGGTGACTCCATCTGTGGAAAGAATTGTTGGAGAAGCTCAATATCAGCTGTGAAAGCTAGGCCAGATACTGATTGTGGAACAGAAATCAACTTTCCATTTACAAATTCAACTTGAGGTTAAAGAAAAGAAATACAAATCAATCCATAAGAACCAAAATTTGTCACTATGTCTGTCTCACCTGAGTTCAAAAACCACTTCAAGAATAGGTTTGAGACCTTGAACACTAGTAAGCAAAGACCAGATGAGAGCTGTGGGAGGATATAATAAAATATCACTCATGAAGAATGTAGAAGACTATTACAAACACAAAGGCAGGAGAAAAGACTAAGGTGGGTGTCAGATGAGACTCTGAATATTGCACTAGAGCACCATGAAGCCAAAGCAAAGGGAAGAAACAAGAAAGTTAAGAAGCTAAATAGATTTCAAAAGTCAGCTTGTAAAGAATAAGCAAAGTATTATGATGAACAGTACAAAGAGTTGGAGCCAGAAAATCAAAAGGGATGAACTTGCTTGGTATTTCTTAAGCTGAAGGAACTGAAGAACAAATTCAAGCCTCAAGTTATAATACTTACGGATGCTATGGGCAGAATATTGAATGATCCAGGAATCAACAGCAGAAGATGGAAGGAGTACACAGAGTCACTGTACACAAAAAATTGGCAGACACAAAGGAATTTCATGAAACAACATATGATCAAGAGGCAATGGTGATGAAAAAGGAAATTCAAGCTGTTCTGAAGGAATTAGCAAAAAATAAGGCCCCAGGGATTGATAAAATACCAACTGATATATTTCAGCAAACAGATGCTGAGATTGTGCTAAGAAACATGGAGGACAACTACCTGTCCAACTTACTGGAAAAGATCCATATTTATTCCCATTTTAAAAAAGTGATCCAACAGAATGCCAAAAATTATCAAACAATGTCACTGATATTACATGCAAGCAAAATCCTGAAGATTATTAAACAAAACAAAACAAACAACAATAAAAAACTAGAACATGATAGAGAACTACCAGCTGGTTTAAGAGAAGGCTATGGTATTAAGGACAATGTCAGATGGATCTTGGCTAAAAGTACAGCATAGCAGAGTGTGTATCTGTGTTTCATTGACTATGCAAAGACATTTGACTGTGTGGATCACGATAAATTGTGACTATCCTTGAGGAGAACGGGAATCCCAGAACACTTGATTGTGCTGATGCATAACCAATACCTAGACCAAGAAGCAGTCATCAGAAAGGGACAAGGAAACATTGCATGGTTCAAAATCAGGAAAGGAATGTGTTAGGAAGCATTCTGTCTCCATATCTAAACAGATATTTGAGGGGCTGGACTTTATGAGGAGAAATGTGGCATTAAGATTGGTGGAAGACTCATCAACAATCTGTGTTATACAGATGATACATCCTTCCTTGTGGGAACTGAGAAGGACCTGAAACATTTGCTGCAGAAGGTGAAGGACTGAAGTCTTCAATATGGATTGAAACGCAACATCAAGAAGACAGATTCTCACCACTGGGCCAAATGGCAGCACCCTGATGGACAGAGAAGAAACTGAGATCATTAACAATTTCAGTTGGTTTGACCCACAATCAACACTCCTGGCACCAACAGTCAGGAAATCAAAAGACAAATTGTATTAAGAAAACCCGCTGTTAGAGACATCTCCAGAGTATTAAAGAGTAACGATGTCAGTCTAGAGAATAAAATATGCCTGATCCAAGTCATGATCTTCACAATTACTTGCTACATATCAGAGAGTTGGACAATGACTAAGGATGACAGAAGAATCGATGCCTTTGAGTTGTGGTGTTGGAGAATTGCATTGAATATACATACCATGGACTGCCAAGAGAATAAACAGGTTTGTCCTAGAGAGGGTGAAATTAATTTGTTCCTTAGAGGTAAGGATTTTGTGAAGCTCTATCTGACATACTCTGGGCATGTTGCCAGGAAGGACCAATCCTTGGAGAAAGATATTATGCTTGGAAGTGGGGGGGGGAGGGACAATGCAAGAGAGGAAGACCTAGGAGAAGAAAGATTAACACAATAATGGGGATAATAGGTATAGGCGAGTCAGAAAAAGATTGATTCAAGATAAGGTTCAGAGCTACTGTACATAGGGTTGCTATGAGTCGCAAATGACTCAATGAATCATAACAACCACAACATCATCACTCAAGACATACCAGAGATAATTAGGTTTTGTGGGAGTCTCCTGATTATATTGAAACTAAATACTAAAATCTTAATTTAACTGCATTGAATTATAATTAATTTCTCTTGAAAATTTGTCATTCAGTATCTCAGCAATATCTCTCCAAGATATATGGATCAATATCCTCATTTTAAAATTTTATAATCCATTTTGGAAAAGTTGGCAATGTCTACTGATTTCAACAATATTTGCTTGCTTAGTTAATAATGTGCATGCATGATACCTCATTTAAAAGATATTTGTAATTACTTTTATCTGAACAATATTGCAAAAGTGGAAAAATAATTTGGATTTAATTGTTCTTTCAAACATCACTTAAAAAATATCATATCCAAATACACAAGGGACCGAGCTGCTCATTTCATGGCCACAGGATGAGTTTCTAAAGACCTTAAAGTCTATGCAAACCAATATAATATAAAAATAAATACAGGCTTGTTGTTGTTGTTTTTAAAGTCTATAGTTCACAAAGAAAAAGTTTTACATCCTCTTTGGTGAGTAGCAGCACGGGCCTTCTTGAGTCATCTACAAAGTACCACCAAAGGTCTGTCCTTGTATGAAACAAAGAAGAGGAAAGAAAAAGACACATAAAAATTACGTCCAAAGAGACGGATGGACCAAGTGGCTGAACTGCTATCATCCTGAGACAGACCTTAACTTGCTGGGCACTGGCTGCCACTTGGGCCCACTCTAGAAGAGTTCACAGGAGAAGAGGGTGAAACATAAGAAACAAAATTTACAAACACAAGAATGGTCAAGCTCACTGGTCTAATGAAGATGGGTGGGATTCCCCAAGACTATGGCCCTTAGTTACCCTTCAAACCTCACTTTATTTCAACATTGAGTTAAACAATAGGCTTATAAGGTGAACATTATCACCCAAAGGTGCTCACTTCTTAACAATACAAGATCAAAAGGGTAGCATTTGTTCTAGGATGAGGCTTAGAAGGCAGAAAGGCATAATATAGAGGGATTAATGGAAATGAATCACAGGGTAGAGGCAGGAAGAGAGCAGGGACATCGAGGGTATGGTGATTAATGTCATAAAATGTGTGTGTGTGGTAGAATGGAAGACCAATTTTCTCCGTACACTTTCACTCAAATCTCAATATTTTTCCCCCACAAAAGAACCCTATTTTAAAAACAGAAGTCTGATATGTATTAGTAAGTTTGGAAAGAATTCAACTGTTATTGTCAAGCATTTAAAAAAAAAATGAAACAGAAAATACTAGTAGGTATCACACACAGGAACATTAGATAATTTGTTACGGTTCTGTTTTATGTGTGTTATAGGTTAAATTGAGTCACTAACCAAAGTACGTGTTGTAAATCCTAATTCCTATACTAATGGATGTAAACCCACTTGGGAATAGGGTTTTATCATATGGAAGAGCAGACTAGAAAGTCAAACAGAGATGGGGCAAGCAGATCCCACAGCACATGAACACCACCAGGGAACCCAGCAACAGAAACTGCAGAAGGACAAGGACCCTCCCCGGGAGTGGATGCCCTTAAACCAGACTTCCAGCCTTCTGTGCTCTGGTGGCCTAGTGTTAAGGAGTTGTGTTGTCAACTGAAAGGCAGATAGTTTGAATCCAGCAGCTGCTCCACAGCAGAAAAATGGGCACCTTGCTCTCATGCAATTTACAGCCTCTGAAAACTGGCTAGAGGGCCAGTTAATTCTGACTGAATGGTACACAAGAGCAACAAATAAATTACTAAATGAAATAAATTTGTTTGTTAAAGCTACCCAATTGTGGTATTCTTATTATAGCTACATTAGGACATTAAGACAATATGTATACGAGTGTGTATAGAGACAATGTCTTCCTTATTGTAATCAACAAAATGTGAAAGTCAGTGTTGTAAAGGTTTCTGTCAGCTGAAGTTGTCATTTAGGTGCTAAATGACACTCTTGCATAGCTTAGATTATACTGTTCAGATCACAATGATTAGTTGTTGCTCAGGTTTTCTAGGAAAGAACTTAAACAAATATAAATAATTCAGAGGATTAAATAAGGTGCAAGTCTAAAATGCTATATTTTAGGCTGAGTTTGAAATCCATCCCAGGAACAGGTTTGAGTCCTGGAATACCAATGAGAGAAGGCTAGATGAGCTGCAGAAGGATATCAAGAATATTATCCATGAAGAATACAAAAGATCATTACAAAAATGAAGAAAAAAAGACCAACAGAGATGTCAAGAAGAGACTCTGACTATTGCACTGGAAGCCAAAACAAAGGCAGGAAATCAAGTGTTAAGGAGCTAAACAGAAAATTTCAAAGGGCAGCTCAGGGAGACAAAGCAAAATTTTATAATGATAATGTGCAAAGAGCTGGAAAAATTAAAAGCATTTCTTAAGCTGAAGGAACTGAAGAACAAATTCAAGCCTCAAGTTGCACTACTTAATGATGCTATAGGATGAATGCTGAATGACACAGGAAGCTTAAGATGGAAAGAGTATGCAGAGGCACTATACCAGAAATAATTGGCTGACACAGAAGGATTTCATGAATCAACATATGATCAAGGGCCTCTAATGATGGAGGATGTTCAAGCTCCTGTGAAGGAACTGGCAACAAACAAGGCCCCAGGAATTGGCATGGGAATATCGCAGACCAACTGACATATCTCAACAAATAGATGCTGCCCTGGACATGCTCAGCATATTGTGCCAAGACATCTTGAAAACGACCACTTGGCCAACTGACTGGAAGAGATTCATATTTATTTTCATTCCAAAAAAAGGTGACCTGACAAGAGTGTGGAAATAACCAAACAATATTATTTAAAACAAAACATAAACACACACACACACACACACACACACACACACACACAACACACAAAACAAACAAAAAAAACCACCAAAAAACACCAAACCAAACTGCAGCAGTACATCAACAGAAAACTGCCAGATGTGCAGGCTGGGTTTAGAAGAGGCTGTGGCACTAGGGACTTTATAGCTAATGTTAAATGGATGTTAGCTGACAGCAAAAAGCACCAGAGTAATGTCTGTGTTTCACTGACTATGCAAAGGCATTTGTGTGGATAACAGCAAATTGGGGCTGGCTTTAAGAATGGAAATCCGAGAACATTTGATTGTGCTTATGCAAAACCTATACTTGGATAAATATCGGGAGTCTGGAAGATGGCGAAGGTGGAGAGCACAGTGTGAAGAGCCAGAGGGATAGCAAGCTGCATAGAGAGGGCACCAGAGAGTACTTTACGTTTCACAGAGACTGACCATCACAGCGTGACATGAACAGTAGGATTTTGAATCAGAACTTTTGCTAATACATTATTTTAGAAGCTTTAAAAACCGGAGCCCGGCCTGCCTGCCCCGCAGCGGTCCTGCCGTGGTCCCATCACCGACCCGGCAAAAGCTGGAACCCACTAGCTGAGCTGAGCTGCATTGAAACTCACCTGAAAGGAAAAAGGTTAGTGGGGAAATCGGCTGAATTCTCTTAAGCCCACTAAAACCTGGAGGGTCTGAGGCGCGGCGTGGACAATAGGAATTGAATCATAACTTTTGTCGAAACTTTTAGTATTGGAACTGTGGGAACAAAGCCGCGCAGACTCGGCAAAAAACGGAAGCCACTAGATGAGCTTCTAAGAGACCCATTTGAAAGGAGAAAACTTAGTGGGGAAATTGGCTTAATTCACTTAAGCTCCACTAAGACCCAGTGGATCTGTTGCGTGACATGGACAGTAGAAATTTGAATCAGAACTTCTGATGGAGTGGACTCAGAATAAGCCTCAGCTGCAATCCGGATCACTTTTCTGTCCGCACCGCAGATCAGCAAATGCCGGAATCTGCAAGCCAAGCTTCTGAGGGACCCATTTGAAAGGGATAACCTTTGTGGGGAAAGTGGCTGAATTTTCTAAAGCCCCACTAAGGCCCAATGGGTTTGTTGCATGATGGAGACAGTAGGAATTTGAATAAGAACTTTTGATGGATTAGAGTCGGAACTGTACAAAATCAGCCTGGGTTGCAATCAGGTCCACATTTCAGTGCGCACTCCAGATCAGCAAAAGCCAGAAGCTGCTGGACCCATTTGAAAAGGGAAAGCTTAGTGGGAAAATTGGCTGAATCCTCTTAAGTCCCACTAAGACCCAGTGGGTCTGTTGCTTGATGTGGACAATAGGAATTCTAAAAAGAACTTTTATTGATACAAATAGTTTTAGGAACCACAGGATCTTAAACCGGTACTGCTTTACGGAAATTTGACTGGTTCTCCTAGGCAGGGGCCACTGGACGAGGGCACTGGGTAGTGCCACGGGGTAAAGGCCACTGAGTGAGAACTGCTGACTGGGAGACAGCAGGAACTCGATCAGGGTCCTCAACCATGAACACACCTCGGCAGCTAAGGTCTGAGTGAGGTCCCTCAATTGGTTGACCCACCCCGGTGATTATTTCACCTCCCTGCCTGCCCCACCCCATTTGGCTCCACTTCTGTGACTACACGACCAGTCAGTCAATCAACCTGCCTTTAATCCAGAGCACCTGGATCTGACTTACCTACAA
>NW_006399810.1:9293310-9293814 GCF_000299155.1 Elephantulus edwardii
TAGAGGAAAACTTCCCAGGCATAATGAAGAATGAGAGAATATATATTCAAGAAGCTGAGCGAACACCATATAGGATAGACCCCCAAAGAAAAACACCAAGGCATATCATAGTTAAATTTGCCAGAACCAAAGATAAGGAGAGACTCCTGAAAGCAGCAAGAGAGAAACAAAGAGTAACCAACAAAGGAGAACAGATAAGATTAAGTGACAATTTCTCAGCAGAAAACACGTGTGCAAGAAGAGAATGGAAAGACATATATCAAACACTCAAAGAACGCAACTGTCAACCAAGAATACTGTACCAAGCAAAATTATCCATCAAATATGAAGGAGAGATCAAGATATTCCCAGAAAAACAGAACCTAAGAGAGTTTGTAAAAATAAGACCAGCACTGCAGGAAACACTGAAAGATCTCCTTCTTACAGAGTTACCACAGACAGCAGCATGGACCAAAGTAATTAGCAACAACACCAAAAAGAATTCAACAAAATGATAGCAATAAA
>NW_006399810.1:9299249-9313185 GCF_000299155.1 Elephantulus edwardii
ACCAGGAGGCAGTTGTCAGAACAAAGAAACACTGCATGGTTTAAAATTGGGAAGGGTGTGCATCAGTGATGTGTCCTGTGGCTATATCTTTTCAATCTATATGCAGAAGAGATCACCTGGGAGGCTGCGTTCTATGAAGAGGAGAATGTGGCATCAGGTTTGGAGGAAGGCTCATCCAACAACCTGTGTTATGTAGATGATACAACCCTGCTTGCTGAAACTGAAAAGGACCTGAGTCATTTGCTGAAGAAGGTGAAAGACTGCGGCCTTCAATATGGATTGAGACTCAAGATCAAGAAACAAAGATTTTTAACACTGGGCCAAGTGGCAGCATCATGATGGATGGAGAAGAGATTGAGATTGTTAACATGTTCAGCTAATTTGGCTCCCCAATTAACAATCTTGGTACCAGCAGCCAGGAAATCAAAAGATAAATTTCATCGGGAAAATCTGCTGTCAGGGATCTATGACAGAAAAATTATCTCAATCTAGAGACTAAGGTGCACCTGATGCAGGCCATGGTCTTCATAATTACTTGCTATGTATCAGAGAGCTTGACAATGATTAAGGATAACAGAGAGAGAGTTGATGCCTTTGAGTTAGGGTGCTAGAGAGGAGCATTCATGATTCTACCTCCAAACAGGAGGGTGAAACTAGGCTGCTCCTTTGAAGCAAGGATTCTGAAGCTCTGTCTGACATACTTTGGACATGTTGCAAGGAGGGACCATTCCTTGGAGAGGGACATCATGCTTGGAAGCTGGAGGGACAGTGCTGGAGAGGAAGACTCTCGATGAGATGGATTTACTCAGTGACTGGGGTCATAAGGGTAGATGTGTCAGAGACAATAAAATTGGCTCAGAATAGAGGGTTCAGAGCTGTTCTACATAGGGTCACTATGAGTAGCAGGAGACTTGATGGCACATAACAACAAACAGTAACTCCACAACAAACATGCTGTTGTTATGTTCTGTTGTGTCAGAATCAACTGATAGCTGACCCTTCAAGAAGTTTTCAGAGGCAGTAATTTATGCAGAAAGAGACTGCCCATCTTTCACTTGGGGAGCAGCTGGTGGATTCAAACTATATCCCTTTGGGTTGCAGCACAGCTTATTGCTAGGCCAGCAGAGCTTCCTACAACAAACAGAATATATTTCTTTACAGTTGTTAACTGCCATTGAGTTGACTATGTGTCATACAAACCCTATGAACAAAAGATTTGAACCTTGGCCCAACCTATACCACCTTCACAGTCTGTGTGTCAGTCTGTGTTGAGGGACTCCTCTCCCACTCTCTACCTTCCCCAGAATGGTATCTTCTTCCAAGGACTGGGCATTCCTGCTACAAGACCAAAGTATGTGAGAAAGTTTAAAGTTTTCTAAAAATATGTGAGATGGAGTTTTAACCATCATTGCCTCAAAGAAGCACCTGGTAGTTTCCCCCTACTGAACAAGAACAGTGTATTTACTGACCTTCATAAAGTTGAAATACAAATAGCCTAGTGCCAAGAAGCAGCAGTGTAACCCCAAAAGCATGTGGTCCGTGGCCACCAGCTGCTATGCAGGAAAATGATGGGCAGTCTCCTCCTGTGTGATTCACTGCTTTTGAAAACCTGGTGGAGGGTCAGCTGTGGTGGTCTGGTTCGATGGTACCACATATACATGTACACATGCACATACACACACCCTCCCCCAATTTTTATTAAGTGCACTATGTAATATTTTTAAAAACAAAAACAAACATCTTAGTGTTTGTGGACCAAAATATGAATTCACTTTTTAGAAAACTTTAATTTCTAAAACATTTAAAAAGTCACACTGAACATATCTCATAGAAACAAACAAGACTGAATGACAATTTCACAGTATAATTTTGTAAACAAAAATAACACACCAGTGCTTTCAAACATTTTAAAAGTAACATCATATTTATATTTGAAAGTTGGAAAAGCCAATATTTCATTTAAAAAAATCTTGTAAGAGTTCCTCCTTTGTGCAGTAGACACCGTGCTAATGACCAAGAAAGCTCTATAATGGCTTCTGAATGACTGAAACTTAGGTTATTGGTTGTGAGTGAACTGAATGTTGCTGAGGCCACAGAAAAGTCCTGGCATGCTCAAAGCACAGTGAAGCAGTTAGTGATGCTTCAAAGAATGATTGTAAATGCATCTTTAATGCACTCATCAATCAAATCAACATAGGTTTCATCACTATCCACTGATAACCCCCATGTTTCTCCCCCAAAGTGTAGCATGTTAAGGAGCTAACATTTTCCTCTGTGTGTGTGTGTGTGTGTGTGTGTGTGTGTGTATGTGTGTGTGTAACTTTCACATAAAATCTCATATTTAGAGCAAGCCTAATTTTATACAAAATTTACATAAAGGGAAGTAAGTATGTTATCTAAAACTAACATGGGAAAATCAGGAAAAGTCAATACAAATGCTATAATCCATGGAACTTAAGCTTTTAAAATTATTTGCTGAAATGTTGCAGAAATCATTAAGGAGAAGATTCTGTTGAGTCTTCTCAAGAAATTTTGGAATTGAGCACCTAATGTCCTTTGGAAATAGATACTAAAGGTGAAAAAGAATGAAAAGACGCAATCATGCACACCCATCTTCTAATAAGCAGCCATTCATCACTGTCTAACTATTAACACTGGAATCTCTAGTCTTCCAGAGTCTGTCGTCTGCATACTTTATCACTGGTGTACAGGCCACAGCAGAAGTTCGGCTCAGTATTTTGCCTTCCACCTCTGTCCTGTTTCCTACAAACCAGCTTCCAGCATATGCCCAATGGAAGCCTATGATTTTAAAGTCAAGCTTCCACTTAATAAAAAGGTTTTGTGTATATGCTCAGGAATATATTGCTGCTTTGGGGATCTAAAGCTATTGTCATCATTCAGCAGCATAAGTATTTTAACAATCAGCACTTGTTTCCATAAACAAGAGTATCCTTTCACATGCCTCATATTTATTTCAATAGCGCTAGAGATGGCATCCAGTAAGAGTTTTAGGTATTTATAAGCTTATAGCTTCAAACTGGCTTAAGTCCTCAAAAAGAAATTGTGAAATAAAAAGTTGAGATTGTTGTATACCATAAAGTCGGACCGACCCACAGCTGACCCTCCAGCAGGTTTTCAAAGGCAGTTGCCCATCCTTCTCCCACGGAGCAGCTGGTAACCTCAAACTGTGTGCCTTCAGGACTGCAGCACAGCTTTTGGCCACAAGGCCACCAGAGCTCCCTAAAAAGGTGAGAAAGATGTTGAAAAGTTTAACCTTTTACTCAAATGTTTTCAGACATCATACTAAAAATCAGGAAGTCTGCCTTTGCAAGTGCAGTGGCTTCTGTGTGAGTTTCAAGTGGAAAGAGTGCCCTCCTGAGCGCCTGTCTTGTCATCTTTTGACTTGGTCGGCTCAAAGTATGTATTCCAGGTTTCATGAAAAATCAAAACATGAAATTAATGCTTAAATAGGTATAATTAACAGTGAAATTAGAAAGCAAGTCATTTTTATGCATCTTCTAGGTATGCAGATTTTATGAGATAAACTGCACTGCTGAAAAATTTGCAAATACCAGACTGAGGGTGTTTGATGAGTATTACATAGAATAGAAATGTTCTTTTATTAAAACGAAATTATATAATAAGAAGATGAAAACCCCCCAGAAGGGGTATAAGTAAGAACAAGGTACCCTGGATGTAGTTCATAAATACACAGGTGTTTTCTTATTATTTCAGTTCTAAGCAGAAGTTTTGATGTGAAATACATACAAGCCTATTTTTCCCTAAGTTTCTTTAAAAAAACTTTAATTTCAACAATTTGATAAAAAATGGTGTTGTCTGAACAGACAATTCTGTTGGCATACACATAGTGCATGTGAGTGTATATACTTATATAAATTATATCACTATGGATTGATTACATATAAACAGGAACATCCCGTATCTTTTGCATGCAGAATTTAAGCATTTTATCCTAGTGGGTAGTAACATAGAGTATGATTCTCATTGGTTTTATTAAGTGGACTTAATGTTAGTGCCCACCCCAACAATTATTTACAATTTAAAAACTGGATGAGTATCAGATCGTATTACACTACAAAATTATTCTTCTGTCATGAATACTGACACGTGTGAGTTTTGGGTGTTAAAAAGATAACTTTTTTTATCAGTCTGGCATTTAAACTGGCATAGACAAAGGTAACCAAAACCCAAAGAATGCGTTGAAAGAAGTGATTTCTACCAATGAGCCTTTATATTTTTCATAAAGAAAACAAAGAACAAAAGATTAAACTATTTTTTTTAAGGAAAATGTTATCAAAACAAAAACAACTGAGGGTACATATAGCCTTTAAGGCAAAAATCTAAGTTACAAGTGTGTTCAACACTGGCAACTATATTATTAGAGGTAATATTGAAGTATATACATATGAACATTCATAGACTTATGATTACATCGTGCTTCCTACTACAGCCTATTCTACTGTACAAGATACTCTTACGGTTTTCTACAAAGCCTTATATTTTTTTAAAAAGAATTCAGTATTTGTCCCTTGGCTCAAAGTCTAATCAATATTATTATAAAACATAAATGAGAAACTAGGATTTTTTTTAAGGAAATGCGAAAGAAATTTCTAATCATTACAGTTTCATTGCACCCACTGTAATGATGACCGCTTTGCATCTGAAAACGGAACTTTACAGGAATTTCACTTAAAAGATGTCTTGCATGTATGCTTCTACACTTTGATAAAACATATAATGAGACTCAAGTGAGCCTTTGAAAGGTCCTAAGTTTGCCTTTTCTAACATTTTAATTTTTGACAAAAAGGATTTTGCTGTTAGGGCGATCTTCTTCACAGATGCAGGCAAATATGTCCACAGAAGGATCTGCTGCTTTTTCTCAGACTCTAGGAGCCTCTAAGGAATCTATATTTCACTGGAAATGACAAAGTGACATTAAAAAAAAAAGATTGGCAATGGCCAAATTCTTAGTAGATTATGAAAATATTGACACTGACATGCCCAGGTCCTAAATATGAACCCAAATCAGTATGAAAACACTTCCATGACTGACAGGAATGTCACGAGTTTGGGGTTCTCTTGTCTCTTGATTGCAGAATGTTGATTATGTACCTCACAGTGTTTTCTGATGTCCATTGGCAGAAGGTTTTGTTTCGGAATCTCTTGGGCTATTTGATAATTGAAGTTTATGAAGCCCTGTAGGAAAAATGAAGAAAATTATTAGAAAGGATGTACCGCTGAGTGGCTACAGAGCAGGTGGAGGTTAGGATGTTACAAAACAGAACGGAAAGTTTTATTGTCAAAATTTTGATGCTCTAGTTGCAACCCCCTATAGGACAAGAGCCATCTTGCCTGTATGGTCCACTGCTTTCAGAGGATGGTCTAAATTACAGAAGAAGTCATGCCCCTTAAGGGAGCTCTACCACCCTAGTGGTGAGGAGTTGCACCGCCAAGCCAAAGGCACTTGAACCCACCAGTTGCTCCCCAGGAGAAGCTGGGTAATCTCCTCCTGGGAGACTGACTGCCTCTGAAAAACCACTGGAGGGTCTGTTACAGGTTGGTTCCAACTCAATGGTACAGAATAACAATGACAACATGCCCTTCTCAAGTTGCTACCGCCAGAGACTGAGCACAAAGATATGGAAAAGTCTGTCCCCTTCCTAGCAGTGCTGAATGACGGCCCATCTTCACTACAGTTCATCAGATCCGCTGAGGCTTCCACTGAGATGGTGTCACAGCACTGCTTCTCTGTCCTGCTCCTGTTCCTTCCCCTGCCTTCATAGGCGATGGTCCATCGCACCCTCCCATTAACCAACTCTGGCGAGCACATGTCTAATTCAGAGCATGCTTCCCAGAAACTTAACCTGAGACAAGCATGAGGTTTTTTGGTGTTTTTTGTTTTTGTGGTGGTGGTTGTTTCCAAAAATAATCCCCCCCGCCCCACAAGCATATATACAGGAAAATGGAAAGATGCAGCAAAATATCAGCAATGTAACTTAAAAGTAAGGGGGAAAGTAGCAAAATATGAGAGAGGAATGATAAAAACAAACTGAACATAAATTATATTTTATTACCAAAACATTTCAGAGAGCTCTAGTAGGTTAGTGGATAGAACGTGCTGCCAACTCAAAGACAGGTGGTTTGAATCCACCAGCTTCTCTGTAGAAGAAAGATGGGTAATCTCTTCCCATCCTATTTACTGCCTCTGAAAAGGAACTGGAGGGCCAGCTATGAGTCAGTCCTGACTTGAAGGTACTTAACAACAACAACAAATATGTTTCACAGAATTTTTTAAAAAAGAATTTAAAAAAATTTAAAAAATTTTTTTTAAAAATTATTTTTAATGTCTATAGGAAGTTGTGCTGCCAACTCACAAGCCAACTCCCTCTGTGGTTTGAATCCATCAGTGGTTTCATGGAGAAGGGTGAGAAATCTCTTCTCATAATTTACAGCCTCCAAACACCTGTTGGAGCCTCAGCTATGATTAGGTTCTGACTCAAGAGCAGTTGAGACGTGTTCTGATACATAAAACCATTTGATTTCTGAGTTTGAGTGAAATCTTATTTAAGGTACCACTTAGATATTCCAAAGAACGTTATAAAAAAAGTTTGAAAAAGAAACAAAATTTGCTAATTTTACACAACACTTGAGAATTCCATATCAAAATAGATGCAAACATGTAACACCTTTTACCTTAACTGATATTTTACATCTTTAATAAGAGTGGATTGAGGCCACCAGCTGCTCTGTAGGAGAAGGATGGGCAATCTCCTCCTGCGAGTTTACTGCCTATGAAAACCCATCAGAGGGTCAACTATGGGTTGGTTCAGACTCTGTGGTACACAACAACAATAAAGGAGGATAGGTAATGAACACTGTGTTGGAACAGATGAGGGAGAGAACTGTTTAAAGGAATATATGGTTAGGCATTATATATAAGATAATGGTCCAGAGTAAGAGGTATACTGCAAAGAGGATTGGGGGTGGGGGAGGGGAAGGGAAGGGAGGAAATTGTGCAACAATGAAGGAATATTTTTTTAAAAAAGAAAGTGAATTGGGATGGGGGAAGCGTGGGAGAAGGAGATAAATGTGTAACAATGAATGAATGAAAATTCAATTTTTCTGTAAACTTGTGTCAGAATCACAACTATTACTTCAAATAAATAAATGAATAAAAGCTTTCTTAGCAAAATAGTACTCAGAATACTTAATGATGATTCAATTTGATATCTCATTTTTGTTGCTTTTTATGCCATGTCGAAACTGGCTCAGCCAACCTTCCAGCAGGTTTTCAGAGGCTGTAGATTTTTGTTGTTGTTAGGTGCCTATTAATAACAGATCTGAACTCTGCCCTATCCTGTGACATCCTCACAATCTGACAAACTGGAGCCCACTGCTGCAGTCACTGTGTCAATCATCTTGCTGAGGGTCTTCCTTTCTTTCACTGACTCTCCACCTTGCTAAGCATGGTGTCCCTTTCCAAAGAACAGCCTCTCCTAATAACATGCCCAAAGTATGTGAGACACAGCGTCACTATTTTTGCCTCTATTTGTTCTTTTCCCAATCCAAGGGACATTCAGTATTTTTTTCCAATACCAGAGCTCCAGAGAATGTTATTCTTCTGTCATCTTTGTTGTTGTTGTGTAACATCAAGTCGGAACCACCCATAGCTGACCCTCGGCAAGTTTTCAGAGCCAGTTAATCACACAGGAAAAGGCTGTCTATCCTTCTCTCATGGTGGATTTGAAGCATGTGCCTTCCGAATTGCAGCACAGCTTCTTGCCATGAGGCCAAAAGCGCTCTAATCCTCAGATTCATAGCAAGTGACGTTTCAATGGCCTGAATCAGGTATACCTGAGACTTCAAATTTTTAATGGGAATTGATCTGAGATTGTGGCTAATATTCCCAATGTTACAACAGCTTTAAAATTATCATTTCTAACTCTAAATAGGTAACTTATTTTAAATTTAGCCAGACTTATGAACTGAGAATTAAAATCCAAAAATTATCTGGTCCTAAGGTTGAAACAATACATAATAACTCTTTCCTATTACGCCAGTATTTTATAACCTACCTACTAACAGGGACAAATTCAAAGTGACAGGCATACAGAGTGCCTGAAATCTGTTCTCCCCACCCCCACAAAAGGTCACTTTTTTAAAATCAAGGTTCGAAAAGTGTAGTGTTATGAGAAGCTTTATTGCTGCTCTCTTATGGTTTAATTTGCCTAAAAAATAAGATTTTAATGAATCAATCAATATAACATATAGCAGCTGCTAAAAGTCACAATACCAAACTGAATATAGCATTCAACTTTATGTCTAATCAGGAAAATCAGTTAATGTCAGAAATTTCTAAAGAAAGTCCGGCCGTCTCCTTATTTTCATTATAAAATTACAAATTCAAGATTCTAGACAGTATATAACAAGCATCTGATTTTGCCGTGATCTTAAAATAAAAATCCTGGAAACATATTTAGTACTAATGTGGAAGCAAGCATGAAAGATATACATATCGCTTACATGATACGTTTCAGCCAAACTTTTCCAACAATGTCGTCATGCCTGTGACTCAGTACACATGATCAGGAATACCCTCTCACCCAAGAATGCTAGTACTTTTATTGTGAATATAATACACTGAAGAGAATAGGTCAACCTGATGCTTGTAAATTCATGCCCCCTCAAAGTATAGCCCAAAATAATCAGTGATATGATTGCCAAAAAATATGCCTTTAAACATCTTTTCCTGAGCCCTATCATTACAAACATTATTATAACAATAGGAGAACATTTATTGAGTTCCTCAATGTGCCCTGTGTATTCACGGCGATCCTCAGAGAAACAAGATGCAACTACTTTACAGATGGGGAAGCTGAGTCCTAGTTTAGTTATAAAGATTAAAATCAGCAATTTGATTTGTAAGGACACAGAAATTCATGAAGTGTTCCATATTTTTAAATCTGAGCACTCAAATTAAGACAGATTAGGCAGAAGGATTGGCTATCTACTTCCGAAATAACAGGTCTTTAAAAACTCTATGTACAACAGAACACACTTTGACTAGCAGACATGGCAACTGAGGCTGAGACCTCAAATAAAGTTGGCACAGGACAGAGCAGGTTTCAGGGCTACTGTACATAGGATCATTATGAGTTGCAAGCAAACTGACGGCAACAACATCTAATATATTTGGAAAGATTGTACAGTTGGAGATTTAAAACTAATTTAAATCTGTGATTATTAGTTGGCAGAAAGAAAAGTATTCAAGATTACCTAGGGCCTTGAAAAGTTCTTCTCGAACAGCAGAAGTGAATTTTCTGACCAGACACAACGTTGTCACAATAGCAAAAAGCAAATTGTAGGATAATACAATATAGAAATTTCCCAGCCAATTAAACCTTCCAAAATCTCCAAGTAGATCAAATCTGGTGATTCCTGTTAAAAAGAAATAAAATAATCAAAATAATCCTTCATAAAACTCAGGTAAAAGACATATTTTATTATAAGTACAAATTAGATAACTTCCATGGACTTTTTTTCCATTGTGTGTAGTACGTAAATGAATGACCTAGTTTAACATACACAATCACTGTCTGACAGGCCAATCCTAACCTACATTTCTACACAGCACATTCCCGTTAGTGGTGAGGCTTTACGCTGGAACCAACATGTCTGGTGGGCTACCCATTCTGAATCTGAGCCTTCACAAAAGCAAGCCACTGAGGATGGGTAACTCAGCTGACAACTGGATGCCTGTGACAGGTAACATGAAACAAGAATCGTTAGGAAACCTTCAATGTCCCTTCTCTGGCCCCTCTGTGGGGAAGAGTCTGTTCTCCAGATTCCTTCACTGCCAGTCCCCTTTCAAATGTCACTTCCTCGGAGAGAGCAGCCCTGCCTTCTCCATTCAAAACTACCACAGACCCTAACGGGGTGGGGTGGGGGTGGGGTGGCTCTCTGTCTTATTTGTCTTCATAGCACACTTCACCAGAAATCATTTCCCCCTTGTTGTTTATCTTTTTTAAGTTCTATGAGGACAAAGACCTTGCCTTTTTTTTTTTTTTTACTTTGTACAATTTCAATTTGAAGCACACTCCCTTTCTAGGCCAATTTTAGGGTATAACGGGTCTAAGCATGCAATGCAAAACTAGCTGTCCAGCAGCTTTGCAACTGAAAATTCAAGAAGGGTCCTCGATGCAATGGCAAAACTGGAACAGGCCCTCACACTGCAGTTGAACTGGAATCTCAGGCCGCAAAATATTCGGGACTCCTCAGATTCACGCAGTGCAATCTTGGAATGGTTTTCTAGACCTTGCCTTTTTAATACCTAGCATCTCAATGTTCAGAGCAATGCTTAACACATGCTTAATATTAATTATGTAAGGGGGGAAAGGAGCAAACTTCTTTTCAAGAAAATAAATATATTATCATCTGAATTTAATAGTGCAATCTTGTGGTGGTTTGAGACCTGACAATGAAATCCATAGTATTGCTGTTTTTGTTGTTGTGTGTAATATTGAGCCTGAAATGACCAACAGCTGACTCTATAGGTTTTCAGAGACACAAAAGCACACATGAGGAGAATGCCCATCTTTCTCCTACAGAACATCTAGTGGATTTGAACTGCATATCTTCATGTCGGCAGCTCAGCTCCTTACCACTAGGCCACCAGAGCTCCCTAATCGATAGAATGCTGGTCACTAAACAAAAGTCCCACAAAGTGCATCACCAGTGGTTCAACTCACCAGCTGCTCCCAGGAGAAAGAAGGGCAGTCTCCTTCAATTAAGATTTGCAGCCTCAGAAACAGGATGGAAGGTCACTGTGAGTCAGCATCAACTCAAGAACAGGGAGTTTCAGTGAGTGATGTCTCAAGAGGAGGAGACAACCCATCTTTTTCTAGAGCACCTGATAGAGCTGAACTTCCGTAATTAGCAGTCCTACACAGAACAAGGTATAGTTCGACCAAAACAAGATTTAGGTGAACCAGAAATCACAGAAAAGTGGTTTATTAAAAAACTCCTTTAAAAATCTGATGAAAGTTATGGATTTTCTCTTAAGAAAAACATGTATTATGCACATATACACAAAATTGTGACTACTATTTTATGGAGATATTGATAAGTCTCAGAATAAAGATTATTGCCTTAAAAGCTCTGTAAAAGTCTTACTTGGTCTCAAAACATTCTAAATGTACTGCCATCAGTACAAACAAAATTTTATCATATACAACTAATATATGTATATTTAACTATATATTCTATTTGCTGACACCTCCTCTGGTGATAAAGAACTGTGCCAACTCAAAGGGGCACCGTTCAAAACCACAAGCTGTTCAACTAGACAAAGATGGGCAATCTCTTCTGATGCAATTTATCACCTTTAAAAACCTGTGGTGGGTCAAGTATAAGTCGGTTTCAACTTAACAGTACATAACATTTGTGGGTATATACATTATGTACAGACTAAACAAAGACTAAAAAACCCCACAAAGACTAAAAATTGTAACAATGAACATAAATGTATGCTCTAATATTTTCCTCACCCAAGCCTGCTTTGTGAATCCATGGGGATGTGTGCAAATTCCATGTGATATAAACCATTTATTAGGTCACTCACTACCCTCAAGTTGGCCTGTGCACTATGTTCTCTATCACTGTCACACAGTAAAATTCTAGAGGCAGAATGAATTATTATAAGAATAGAAGGTTTGTTACAAAAAAAAATTGAAAAGTACTTTTATTAAAACCTCTTAGTGGACTAAACTTGGTATCTTGAGAGTCAGGGCCAAGATCTAGCATGAAACATCAGAGAATAAGCTATTTCCATCATTAGATGTTTTGATTCTGGGATCTCCCACGTTGATCTCATAGTCAAAATTCTGGGACTCTTAGAGCTGTTTCTATGGCTGCACTGAGACACTAGACAAAATCCTAGAAATAAGAACTAGTTTAAAAGGCACTGTTGTTTCAAATGTCACGTTATATATTTTTATTTTATTTCCCCCTATATTGTAAATCGCTTTTCCCTTCAATAATTTTGTTCTTGTTGTATACCACTGAGTCAGAACCAACCCATAGCTGACCCACCTGAAGGTTTTCAGAGGCAGTTAATCACATCCCTCACCCACAGAGCACCTGGTGCATTTGAACCGCATGCCTTTGGGATTGCAGAGCAAATTCTTGCCACTACTAGACCACCCATGCTCCCTTCACTCATAGTACAATATTACAATTATCTATTTACTGGGTTTTTTTCCCCTCCTATTTCTGATAACAATCACAATTTCTTTCTTTGCAGACTTTTCCTTTACTTTTCATAAGAGTGGATTTATATACCATGGTATATTTCTAAAATCTACCTGGTCTTTTACTGAGTTCTGTCAAGTCTAAACTGGGAGGCAGGAAGGACACATTAACAATTGTTTTTCCAAATTTCCATCTGAGAGATATTTGTCAAAAGAATGATAAAATAAGCTCCTATCAAAAGAACCAATATGTAGAAAAAAATTAGATAAAGTTTTAATGCTTTTATCATATAAACGTATACTTAAAAATGTTTAGAGGAAAGAGTAAAATTTAAAAAACTATGATAAAAATTAAGTTATTAAATGGTGTCATTTGACTCTCCTAGTTAAGGCTCTAAATTCTTATTCTCATTTAGGAGTTCATTTCTTTAAAAGAGAATATATACTAAGAGGCTAAGTCAGGTAAACTGTAGCTAAGAAGAATGCTACCTTATCTAGACTGTCATATATTTATTTAGACTCTTCAAAACAAGAAGCACATCAATTCCCCTGATTCAATTAAAGTATCTTTTTCATATTGCCTAAATAGACTTTTCTCTATTCATGCCTAGAAAACAATTATAGAACAAAACCTCATTGTAAGAAAGAACAAGTTACCCCACCCAATATGAGTCAATAGAATTTATGTTCTTTTGCCCACCTGAGTCAACTTTTACATTGCAAGCATATTCATGTTCTTAAGCCAGAAAGAAGTTGTTAAGAGGGAGTTTATTGAGGTTGACACACTAAAAGGATCACTGAAGTAGCTTTATCAATGAATTATTTATATTGGTATATTACACAAATGGCTGACATAATTATGGCTTTAAGATTGCCTAAAAGATTATATACATCTTGTTATTAAAAACCCCACAAATTCATAAGTTCAATGCTCTTCCATGAAACATTAATATTAACATTCTTTTCTTTCTGAATTTTCACAAGTTATTTAAATTATTGTCTTGCTGGGTTTTCAAAGTTTAACTTTAACCAAAAAGTTTTACAAAGATTCAATTTTCTCTAACACATTGTAAAAAGTAAACATGACTTAAACATTTATAACAATTTTAAAGATAATAATTGATGTAAACAAATTCTATGTAAATGGTTTTATTCATGCACAACAAGTCATTTTAAAATTCAAGAAAGGCTCCATTTTTTTTTCAGTGAAATAGGAAAAATGAGATTGTTAAAGACTCATTTTAGACCAATCTTACTGTGAAGGATATTTTCATTATATCAGTTGTTGTTGTTTTCATCGAGTTGCTTACGACTCATAGTGACCCTATGTACAACAGCCCTGAAAACTGTTCTATCCTGTGCCTATACTGTCTCTGATACACCTACCCTCATTACCCTAGTCATTGAATCAATTCATCTCATCAATGGTCTCCCTCTCTTTTTCTGTCCTTCCGTCCTTCCATGCATGATGGCCCTCTCAAGGACTGGTCCCTCCTTGCCACATTCCCAAAGTATGTCAGATGAAGCCTCAGAATCCTTGCCTCCAAAGAGAAGCCTGGTTTCACCCTATCTAGGATGAACCTGTTCCTCTGGCAGTTCTTGATATATTCAACATTCTTCTCCAGCACCACAACTCAAAGGCATCAATTCTCTTTCTGTCATCGCTA